>NC_091472.1:175738201-176038201 GCF_036971445.1 Narcine bancroftii
CCACAATGTACCATGGTGTTTAATAGTCAGGAATGTGGATGGATTCTGCTTCCAAATATTGTTATTTTGTAGTTAAAGAGGAAAGCCTGCAGATGCTATGATTGTAATGCAATACACAAATGTGCTGGAGAAACACAGCACCTATACGAAGCAAAGGTCAATGACGGAGGGCTCAGGCTCGAAACATTGGTTACCCTTTGCTTCCTCAGTGTGACCCTCTGAGTTTCTCCAGCACGTTTGTGTATTGCACTTTCTATTTTGTAGCTAGACCTGGCTATGTTGTCTTTGTGGGTCATGTGAACAGATATAACTTCATTCCCAATGATTCATTACATGATGTATTGAATGACACAAAGGAGGAAAACTGCACTTTCTTGTGAATGTTTATTTCTCCTCTTCAGATTTTCTCCCTTCCTTTCCCATGAGTGATAGGGTGTAACTATATGATGCTCTCCTCACCCAGTGGCTGTTCTTCATCCATGATGACAAGAAATCTGTCAGCAGGTTGAAAATCCATGGCCTACAAACTCAAACATAACATAAAGCAAAAGTGCATTGCATGTGGAAATCTGAAGTACAAAATAAATCAGAAAATACTGTTAATCTTTCCTGCCCTGCATCCAGATTTCAGATTTATTGTCAGAGTTCCGATTTATTGTCAGAGTACATTTCATGGCATCACATACAACCCTGAGATTGTTTTTCCTGCAGGCTAGGCTGAACTTGCATTTATTGGTAGTGCAAAACAAAACTGTATATAACATACACATGCAAATAAACTGTGCAATGCAGAGAGGTTAAAAAAAACAAGAAAGTTCAAAAGTAAGAGCCCTTAAACAAGTCCCTGATTGAGTTTATTGTTGAGGAATCTGATGGTGGAGGGGTAGCAGCTGTTCCTGAACCTGGTGGTGCAAGTTTTGTGGCACCACTACCTCTTTCCTAATGGCAGCAGAGAGAACAGAGCATGTGCTGGGTGGTGTGAATCCTTGATGATCGTTGCTGCTCTCTGATGGCAGTGTTGCCTGTAGATGTTCTCGATGGTGGGAATGGGTTTTCCTGTGGTGTCCTGGGCTGTGTCCATTACCTTTTTCAGGACTTTATGCGTGGAGATATTGGTGACCCGTACCAGACCATGACACAGCTGATCAGCACACTTTCCACCGCACATCTGTAGAAATTTGCCATGGTTTCCGATATCATATCAAACTTCCACAAACTCCTGAGGAAGTAGAGGTGCTGACGTGTGCTCCTCTGATCCTGCAATGATCACTACACATCTAGTTTTCCCTTCCTGAGGTCAACAATCATCTCCTTGGTTTTGATGACATTGAAGTGTGAGGTTATTGTTGGTGTACCATTTGGCCAAGTTTTCAATCTCCCTGCTGACTCATCACCTCTTTTGATCATGGTATCGCCAGCGCATTTGTAGATGGTGCTGTTGTTGTACACAGTCATAGGTGCAAAGTGAGTAAAGTAAGGGGCTAGGAACGTAGCCCTGTGGTGCTCCACCACTGATGGAGATTGTCAAAGAGATGTTTTTACCAATCCTCATGGATTGTGGTATGTAGGTGAAGAAATCAAGGATCCAATTACATAGTGGGGTATTGAACCCAAGGTCTTGGAGTTTTTTTGATCAGTGTTGAGGGGATGATGGTGTTAAACACAGAATTGTAGTAGATAAAGAGCATCCTGATATTTGCTGTTCAGGTGTTCTAGGGCTTTGTGTAGAGCCAGAGAGATGGCATCCACCGTAGACCTGTTGCTACAGTAGGAAAATTAGAATGGATTCATGTCGCCATTAAGACAGGAGCTGATACGCTTCATCACCAGCCTTTCAAAACACTTCACCACTGTTGATGTGAGTGCCACTGATCGATAGTCATTAAGGCAGGTTACCACACTCTTGGGCACCGGTATAATTGACGTCCATTTGAAACAGGTGGGTACCATGCCCTGCTGGAGTGAGATACTGAAGATATCTATAAATACGTTGGTACAATAGTCAGCACAGATTTTTAATACTCAGCTAGGTATGGTATCCGGACTGGATGCTTTCCTCAGGTTCACTCTCCTGAAGGCAGCCAGCACATTATCCTTGAATACGGACAGGAGAAGATCATCAGGGACATGGGAGTGTGCAGTGGTGGCTCCTCCTTGTTCTTGTCTTATCAGGTGTAGAAAGCATTGAGTTCATCTGGGATTGAAGCTTTGCCGTTTCCTCCTGAACTGGATTTTGTTTTGCAGCAGGTTATATCATTTATGCCCCTGTCCCAGCTGTTGGGTATCCCTCATGGGTTTCATTTTTGTCCAGAAACTCCACTTCATCCGGGAGATGGCTTTCCAGAGGTCATACCTGCTCCTTGTGTAGTGATCTGAATCTCCAGATTTAAATCCCTATGACCTGGCTTTCAGCAGGTTCCGGAATTCATTGTTCATCCAAAGCTTCTGGTTGGGGAAAAGCCTGAACAATTTGGTGGCAATACATTCGTCCAGCTGTTTTGATAAAATCCATGACAGCCCTGGTGTCATCTTTCAGATCCTCAGGTGAGGACACTGCTCAATTTGCTGAATCCTGTCACAGATCTTCCTCTTTTGTAATCTCTATGATGCCCAGCCCCATTCTCTCCTCTTGAAACCTTGTATATCTCTAAATTAGTGGCATTAATTGGAAATATTAACACAAATTTCTGTCTGCAGAGGCTGGTTGATCTGCAGAGTATACCAGATTATCTCACTTTTTATTGAGAGAGCACAATGAAGTTTCCATGGAATCTTACCCTTAACTGAGAAGGCAGTTAAAATGCTGGACAGCCAAAGGAATTGTTTACACTAACCATCTGAGACTGTCATATTCATGAAGCAATATTTATTATTTATTTGTATATATGAATACTTGTCCTGAATATGTATTGTTTGTCTGTATGTGTGTTATGTCTGGTTGTGTGTCTGCGTGTTTTGCACCAAGGACAATGCCATTTCATCGGGTTATACTTGTGCCATCGGATGATAGTAAACTTGACTTAAACCTTGCGTCTCACACATTTGGAAAAGTGTTGAGTCTCAGAATCAGAGATCCCAGTTGTAATATGACTTTTACTGTAATTAAATAAGGATGTTTGAGGACCTTCAGCTCATTCCTCGCAAGAAACTAGCTCAGTCTGCAGTTTAGAGACACCCATGGGAAACCACTCTATTTCTTTTACTGATGTTGCTCATCCCATTGAGTTTGTCCAGCTGGTTGGTTGTTGCTCCAAACTGTGGTTTAACGGTTTCTCTCAGTTTTGGAAATTCTTCCTCACCCGCAGAAAAAAGTATCTCAGGGTTGTATGTGATGTCATGTATGTACTCGGACAATAAATCTGAAATCGATTTCCAAAGCTTTGTGTCGTTAAGTGGAAATGAAGCATCAATGGCAAGCTACGTAATCTCACTCACTGTTATGAGTTTACTGCAGTTATTTTAACACAACCTCGAAGGGTTTTCCTGCTCAGTATTAAGATAGATTGTAAGAGGATGAAAAGAATGGTAAGGATTAAGTCTAGTTATAGCACATGCTCCAAGGATTAATAGAGAAAGCAGGTATGTTACTTCATTAAGACAGTATGCTCTTCATCTTAAGAGGGGTTAGGTCATGAGGTAAGCTACAACAAACATTCCATAGACTTCTAAAGATTAAAGGGACTTAAATATATTTTAATAGAACTCCAGGCCTTTCAGTTGAAGCTAAGACACCTTTAAAGCCCATTTAATGGATTTCTATTATTGTTCTGGCTCTAGTAAGATACCAGAGTAATAATGATTGTATTTTCATTGAGGATAAAAAATGCCCTTGTCAAAACTTCAATTCCTCTATGTCGAGCTATTGTGTAACAAGCTGATTAGTCTGACCAATTAATTCTGAGCTCATTCTCTCTGTTTAAAAATGGTATATAAAGAATAAGAACTTCAGCAACTTTCCATCAAATGTTAAAACCATGAAATATCCACTTTTCAGCTGAACCTTTCCCAGGTTAAATCTGCAGTTTGCTGAATCACAGTCATTCTTTCATGTCAAAATAATTGCACACTTCTGCTTCTCCCACAAGTGTACATCCCACCATATTCTACTCAAATATTATACAGATTAGACTGCCATTCCACAAGATGCACTGCAGCAACTTGCCAGGATTCCTTAGACAATTCCTTCCAAACCCACAACCATCACCTGTTTGAAGAATAAAGGTGGTAAAAGCATGAGGATACCACCACTTGGAAGTTCCCTTCAAACCACACACCATCCTGAGTTGGAAATAGACTGCCATTCCTTCATCGCTGTGAAATTCCCTCCCCAGCAACATTGTGGGTTTACCCACACTTCAAAGACTATTGCAGTTGCAAGAAAAGGAGCTCATTACTATTTTCTAAAGGGCAAAAAGGGGCAGAGAATTAAATTCTGGCTCAATATGCATAGCCCACATCACTTGAATGAATAAAAGTAAAACATCCATTACACATTCATTCCCTTTTTGACATGAAGCATATCTATTGTCATTCCACATTAACATATTGGCATCTCTCTCCATAATGAATAACTACGCTATGTCACTTGCTTGGCGACGATGTTATTGGACTTACCATTGGTGTCGAAGGCTTTGGTGAGGTCAACAAAGGTGATGTAGAGTCCTTTGTTTTGTCCTCTGCACTTGGAGCTGTCGGAGGGCAAAGACCATGTCAGTAGTTCCTCTGTTTGCGCGAAAGCCACACTGTTATTCTGGGAGGACATTTTTGGCGACACTAGGTATTAGTCTAAGGAGAATCCTAGCGAAGATTTTGCCTGGAATGGAGAGCAGCGTGATTCCCCTGTAGTTTGAGCAGTCTGATTTCTCGCCTTTGTTTTTGTACAGGGTGATGATGATGGCATCACGAAGGTCCTGAGGCAGCTTTCCTTGGTCCCAGCAGAGCTGGAGTTGTTCAAGTGAACCGGTACGGACTTGAAGGGCCGACATGGCCTGTTTCCGTGCTGTAAACGGTTATATGGTTATATGAAAAACTGATGCAGTTTGGTATGCAGAGTTTTGCCGCCAGCCTTCCAGACCTCTGGGGGAATTCCATCCATATCTGCTGCTTTGCCACTTTTCAGTTGTTCAATTGCCTTGTATGTCTCTTCCCGGGTAATATATATATAGTCAGAATAATTAAACTATTTTGTAACCGCGTAAGAATACACCCCTCTCACTGTAGTAACTGTAGTGCACCACTGTGTGAACAGTTTCCTGAGACGGTGGAAGACATCGCTAAGTAAAATCTCTTCTGTTATTTTAATCTTGCATCTCTAAGTTATTTAAGAAACTCCAGAGACATAACAATTGGCCACGAGTGAGCTCCCGGGAGCTTATTTTCTAACATGTTTTGTTCCTGTTAATTATCCATTCAGGACAAAGGAGGAAAAACCCAACCCCAACCAATTTTCCCCTGCAACCGCTGCAACCGTGTCTGCCTGTCCCGCATCGGACATGTCAGCCACAATCGAGCCTGCAGCTGACGTGGACTTTTACCCCCTCCATAAATCTTCGTCCGCGAAGCCAAGCCAAAGAATGGGGGGTGGGCCACGTATTATACTGACTGCTTGCTATTGTCTATGGCTGTAGATACTCCACCCTACTCCTATAACCGATGGAGATGCTTTGCCACTGGGCAGTTTAGTGGTGGTTATTCATCTTTTTTTCTTTGGCTTGGCTTCGCGGACGAAGATTTATGGAGGGGGGTAAAAGTCCACGTCAGCTGCAGGCTCGATTGTGGCTGACAAGTCCGATGCGGGACAGGCAGACACGGTTGCAGCGGTTGCAGGGGAAAATTGGTTGGTTGGGGTTGGGTGTTGGGTTTTTCCTCCTTTGTCTTTTGTTGTCTGGTCCATGTTCTATGGCATATCAGGTATATTCCTTGTGTCCAACGATGACATTGTCATTGACCTGATCAAAACCCAAACATGCTAAAAATTCCCACAGCCAATCATTAGGAAAGAAAAAAATGGATATTGGATTTACTGATTAAAAGTTTTTGGAAAGCTTTTTAACTAAATCACATGTAGGAACTGGCATATGCATAAGCATAGTGATTTATTGAAATATTAAAATTCATTATATTTCTCGAAGGGATTTAGAGGGCATGTATTTTTTTTTTCTAAGCCAGAGAACTTGTTAAGCAGTAACTGGTACGGTATGTCAGTGAAACCTCAATTATACCATATGTAATGTCTTGAGACTGTTTCCCTTGATCTGTTGGAAAAGGTTAGTGAAAAGTGCAGCTTGTCGAGAGAAAAAGGGAGCTGAATCACTAATGGCAACTTTTGGATTTCACACGAAACTATGCACGTGCAGAAATTGCAGCTGTTCTGTCACTTTCACGGTGTAGTGGTGGCAAACATTAATAGCTTTACAGTCATTACAACCAATGATAACGTTTTGCTCAGTTGCATTGTCCCAGTAGATTACTCTATACAAGTTATAGATTTTGAAAAGCAAAATGTACATGCTATTTTCTCCTGATCTTATTATGGATTAGAATTCACAAATTAACATTAGGTTGTAAGTTATTCCAAACACAAATTTAGTTGCTCCCTCCACTAGCTTAATGGAGGAGATTAAAACAAAGGCTACTGGCTTTTCTTTACAGTGGGGTATTAATGTTAGCTTGCTAACATCACTAGCTGCAATTATCGGATCCTTGGGACTGTTTTCAACTTGCAAACCATATATTAAACTAATACAATTAGATCAGTGGTTCTCAATCTTTTTCTTTCCACTCGTACCATTTTAAGTATTCCCTATACCATAGGTGCTCTGTGATTAATAAGCGATTGCTTAAGGTGGTATGTAGAGAAAGAAAAAGGTTTGAAAACCACTGTTTTAATCGTACCTCATTGACTCGTTATGTGCACCGTTTCATCACTCCAAGGAAATGGGCCAATGATCATTTTTCTCAAGCAAAATATTCCAGTAACAATTGGGTCTAGAGCAGTGATTCTCAACCTTCCCTTCCCACTCACTTGCCACCTTAAGCAATCCTTTACTAATCACAGAACACATGGCATAGGGATTACTTAAAGTGGTATGTGAATGGAAAGAAAAAGGTTGGGAACTACTGATCTAATGCTGATATAATTCTTTACAGTGGGGTATTAATGTTAGCTTGCTAACATCATTAGCTGCAATTATCAGATCCTTAGGACTGTTTTCAACTTGCAAACCATATATTAAACTAAGACAATTAGATCAGTGGTTCTCAACCTTTTTCTTTCCACTCATACCATTTTAAGTATTCCCTATACCATAGGTGCTCTGTGATTAATAAGCGATTGCTTAAGGTGGTATGTAGAGAAAGAAAAAGGTTTGAAAACCACTGTTTTAATCATACCTCATTGACTCGTTATGTGCACCGTTTCATCACTCCAAGGAAATGGGCCAATGATCATTTTTCTCAAGCAAAATATTCCAGTAACAATTGGGTCTAGAGCAGTGATTCTCAATCTTCCCTTCCCACTCATGTACCACCTTAAGCAATCCCTTACTAATCACGGAGAACCGGTGGCGTAGGGATTACTTAAAGTGGTATGTGAGTGGAAAGAAAAGGTTGCGAGTGACTGAATTAGAGTATAAATAGGCTGGCTTTCCATAACTGATGACTAATCCAATTACACTTGTTATACATACAAACAGCAAGTTCAAAATCTTCCATTGATCTTATAATTTAACTGACAACTCCTAGAGCAAATGGACATGGAGATTACTTGGATCTGCTCATTGTGGTGCTGGGAGGACAACGAAGAGAGCAGCTTTAAATTACTGCCAGTGTTATCCAAGTTCTTCACTGATAGCACTGTACACTTAAACTTGCATTTCTTGAAGCTTACACAAATGATGCAGCTTCACATTACGGAAAATCACGCTACAGATTGAATACTGATAAAGCAGTTGTTAAAGCACAATATGCTTTTCTATTATTCCAGTGCGCAGTACTTTAATAACTCCTCCCTCAATCTGTACCATGGCTTGACCTGAGACTTGTTCTTCATTGTCTCTTGAGCTTTCAAGCTGTCTTTCTCCATATATTTATTTTTCCTCCCTAAAGCCATTTCAAAATATTCTGTTAAATAATTAAAAAGTTCGATTAAAAGTTGGTGGTTTTAAAACAGTGCTCTGAGCTTTGGGAAGAGTGAAAAAAATTCCACACTCAATGTGCAGAACCATGAAGAGATCCAGCTCCATCTGGAACTAGGCTTTGTGCAGAACAGAGCTCATGTATTCTGACATGGAAAGCTTGCTCATTCCCAGCAAGAAACAAAGCTGACTACCAGTTTCCACGGCAACACATACAGATCCCACCAAAGGTGTGGCTGCTGTCTCGTGAGCCCACAGTATTACCTTCATGGCTCAATATGCTAGCATCACAGCAGTCCTGAACTCAGTGGTTTGGATGGAGATACCCAAGAGTGTAGCATGGGTCTGAGAAAGCAAAGATGCTGTCTCTCCATCCCTACTCTTGGCCTTGTCACTTTGCCTTGAGCCTTGCTGTTTTGTGTTGCCCATCAGTCAACTGGTGCAGACTACTGCCACCCATTGCCATCTAAAACCCAACCTTCGGTCCCAGAGATGGTCAAGGTCATCCTCCAGCTCTATCTGCCACGTGCTCAATGTTCAGCAGCCTTCAACAACCTTATGGAGCTGCTGTGCAGCGTCTAATAGGAGCTTTAGGATTAGGAAATGGGCACAGAAGACAGTGACAAGAGAGTTTGGTGGGCTCGGTTTGTGCTTTGAATGGTCGTAAAATCCAATTGCACAGGTTGTTAAGAGAAACGTTGAAGGGGTGTGGGACTATTTGTGAGAGGACCACTGTTGATAGGGTCAACGATGTTGCCCATGAAAAAGTTGCTCAAATGAAATCTGGGCAGAAGGTTCTGTTTATGTTGAAGTCTTCATTACTCTTCCTTAAGTTCTCCTCACACATACTCTTCTTCCTTTTCCTCCACCATCATTTGTGCCTGCTTTGTATATGACAAGGTTTGTTTTTCAATTTTTATACACCTGAAGAATGCAGGTAATTCTGACAAGGGCACCAATTATGTCTCATCCATAACTTTCCTCTGGAAGTTGGTGCTGTCCTGACTTCTAGAGCTACTCCTCTGTGAACATAATTGTTCAGTAAACAGGAACTACTGAAGAACTCCAATACATTTTCAATCAAGATCATGTGTGATTGGAAGGAAATTTACAAGTGAAGGTGTTTCGATTTACCTGCTGCTATTGTTCTTCATGGTTTTGGAGTGCACTCATAGATCACATTGTTGAGTGTTCAAATGTATCTTATATGCAGCACAAACTGTGAGCACCCTGATGATGGGAGGTCAATTTTTAGTGGGGGGGGGGGTGTGAGTGAGGATTCAATCAATGGGCTGTTTGACTGGAATGATATCGAGTCACTTGAGTTTTGCTCTAACTCATTCAGGCAAGGGAGTGTGCAGTTTGCAGCTGGAAGAAAGGGGACGGGGAATGAAGAGCAGAGCGGCTGAATGCTGGAGACACAATCTGCTCCTGCCCCTGATAGTTACAGCATTATGTTTGTGGCCAATGGTAATGCCCAAGGTAATGATGATGAGATACTTGGAAATCCTCATAGTGGGAAAATAGTGAGGGCAAGGCATTCCCCTGCTGGAAATAGTCTCTGGTCTGCACTTGAGTGACACCGATGTTACTGGACACTTCAATCCAAGCCTGAGTGTTGGTCTAGATCTTGTTGGATCATGCTCAGACCAGGACTGGAAAGAGGATATAAAGACTGGAGTGTGGTTATGACCCTTGGAAGAACCCATACTGAACGTTGTTGATGAGTAATTATAAATTGACAGCTCCTAGAACGCTTCCACCAGCATTGTCTCCGCTCCATCCTCAACATCCTTTGGAGCGCTTTCATCCCTAACGTCGAAGTACTCGAGATGGCAGAGGTCAACAGCATCGAGTCCACGCTGCTGAAGATCCAGCTGCGCTGGGTGGGTCACGTCTCCAGAATGGAGGACCATCGCCTTCCCAAGATCGTGTTCTATGGCGAGCTCTCCACTGGCCACCGTGACAGAGGTGCACCAAAGAAAAGGTACAAGGACTGCCTAAAGAAATCTCTTGGTGCCTGCCACATTGACCACCGCCAGTGGGCTGATATCGCCTCAAACCGTGCATCTTGGCGCCTCACAGTTCGGCGGGCAGCAACCTCCTTTGAAGAAGACCGCAGAGCCCACCTCACTGACAAAAGACAAAGGAGGAAAAACCCAACACCCAACCCCAACCAACCAATTTTCCCCTGCAACCGCTGCAACCGTGCCTGCCTGTCCCGCATCGGACTTGTCAGCCACAAACGAGCCTGCAGCAGACGTGGACAAACCCCTCCATAAATCTTCGTCCGCGAAGCCAAGCCAAAGAAAGAAGAATAGGTTTTGGAAAGAATTTGTTTGCTGGTGCAACTGATACAGTTGTGATTCTATATTAAAAACAATTGGGGTTGATAGATATTTATCAATTATGTCTGATTTTCATGTTCATTTTGTTTTCCAGAAGTTGTATCAATTAGATAGTAAAATACAAATGATACTTTATTCTCATTGAATAAATAGGTTTTCAAAAATTGTTTGCTTTTTCATTTGACCTAAATGCAAGGAAAAACTAAATGCATTTTAAACACAAGAAAGGTGATTTGCTGAAATTGGAGTAATCAAGACAGATGCCCAGCTGTTATCAAAACTGGATTTTATAAAATGTTTTGAATTATCTCAAATATTATTTTACAGAAAGCTGATGTGCCTATATCAAGTTCATTAGTTTTGCAAATGAAGTACGTTAATATTGACAAATTGTTCTTTTACGATCACATTGAGATTTTGATATGGCCATTAATTATTCCTGTAGTGAATGTGAATGGGCAACTAAAGCGGCATCATCTGCAAAGAGTAGTTCACGGACAAGTTTCTCTTGTGTCTTGGTGTGAGCTTGCAGGCGCCTCAGATTGAAGAGACTGCCATCCGTGCGGTACCGGATGTAAACAGCGTCTTCATTGTTGGGGTCTTTCATGGCTTGGTTCAGCATCATGCTGAAGAAGATTGAAAAGAGGGTTGGTGCGAGAACACAGCCTTGCTTCACGCCATTGTTAATGGAGAAGGGTTCAGAGAGCTCATTGCTGTATCTGACCCGACCTTGTTGGTTTTCGTGCAGTTGGATAATCATGTTGAGGAACTTTGGGGGACATCCGATGCGCTCTAGTATTTGCCAAAGCCCTTTCCTGCTCACGGTGTCGAAGGCTTTGGTGAGGTCAACAAAGGTGATGTAGAGTCCTTTGTTTTGTTCTCTGCACTTTTCTTGGAGCTGTCTGAGGGCAAAGACCATGTCAGTGGTTCCTCTGTTTGCGCGAAAGCCGCACTGTGATTCTGGGAGAATATTCTCAGCGACACTAGGTATTATTCTATTTAGTAGAATCCTAGCGAAGATTTTGCCTGCAATGGAGAGCAACGTGATTCCCCTGTAGTTTGAGCAGTCTGATTTCTCGCCTTTGTTTTTGTACATTCAGAGCCAGCTCTTCAGCGCTTGACGTCCTGCTTTGCGGAAACTGCCAAAATGTTTGGCCTGGAAGTCAGCCTGAAGAAAACTGAGGTCCTCCATCAGCCAGCTCCCCACCATGACTACCAGCCCCCCCACATCTCCATCGGGCACACAAAACTCAAAACGGTCAACCAGTTTACCTATCTCGGCTGCACCATTTCATCAGATGCAAGGATCGACAATGAGATAGACAACAGACTTGCCAAGGCAAATAGCGCCTTTGGAAGACTACACAAAAGAGTCTGGAAAAACAACCAACTGAAAAACCTCACAAAGATAAGCGTATACAGAGCCGTTGTCATACCCACACTCCTGTTCGGCTCCGAATCATGGGTCCTCTACCGGCACCACCTACGGCTCCTAGAACGCTTCCACCAGCGTTGTCTCCGCTCCATCCTCAACATCCATTGGAGCGCTCACACCCCTAACGTCGAGGTACTCGAGATGGCAGAGGTCGACAGCATCGAGTCCACGCTGCTGAAGATCCAGCTGCGCTGGATGGGTCACGTCTCCAGAATGGAGGACCATCGCCTTCCCAAGATCGTATTATATGGCGAGCTCTCCACTGGCCACCGTGACAGAGGTGCACCAAAGAAAAGGTACAAGGACTGCCTAAAGAAATCTCTTGGTGCCTGCCACATTGACCACCGCCAGTGGGCTGATAACGCCTCAAACCGTGCATCTTGGCGCCTCACAGTTTGGCGGGCAGCAGCCTCCTTTGAAGAAGACCGCAGAGCCCACCTCACTGACAAAAGGCAAAGGAGGAAAAACCCAACACCCAACCCCAACCAACCAATTTTCCCTTGCAACCGCTGCAATCGTGTCTGCCTGTCCCGCATCGGACTGGTCAGCCACAAACGAGCCTGCAGCTGACGTGGACTTTTTACCCCCTCCATAAATCTTCGTCCGCGAAGCCAAGCCAAAGAGAAGAGAGTGAATGTAATGTTTAAGTTAACAGGAAAATATCGCCTTCTTCATGTAAATATTTCATGCACCAAGATGTACATAGAAATAATGTATAAAGGTCTCCCAGAAACATGTCTATACACTCAGATGCAATATTCTGTGTATATGCTGTGATCCTGTCAGATATAGAATTACGTAGTGCACGTCCTTTGAATCAGTGTACCAATAACTGGAACTCAGTCTATTATTGGTTAAATGTCTCGCCCTACAAATAAGTTCTTGTCTTACTTGCTGTAACTTCATGCATTTGTGAAGTCATTACAAAGGCTATTAATGAGCTAGTGAACTGTGGAGCAATGTGCATTTTCTTCAAGGGAAAAAATAGATTAGGTTGGGCGGAGTGGTGAAGGTGAGGAGAATATGGACAGAATTTGCACACCAACAGTCTTTCCATTGCAGAATAGGCTGTGGACATTGCTTAGTCCTGGGGTGGTGGATAAGGCATGAGGTTGATGAAGCAGTGATCTTGAGGAGTGAGAGGAAGGATTTCAACAATTATTGCTTATGGGTCAGGGCTTGGTACGTTGAGCAAGCAATTGTGCAGATTGTCAACACCAAAGGATCACTTAGGGTTAGAATAAGTGGGGGGTACGGTAGTCTGACAGCAAATCGGTCGTTGGGTGGATGGTAGTTGGGAGAGCAGATGTTTGAATGTGAGATGGTCAGGCAATTATTATCGACTATTGGGAGGAAGGGGATTGGTGTTGAGGAATGGGAAGTGTGGGTTGCCCAGGAGAAAGATATCACAACAGGTAAGTCTACAACCAATCCAAATAGAATGTACTTGAGGCAGGTTTGAAGTGTTTCTCTCTGAGACTCATTTAGACAGATATTTTAATAACCCTGTAGCAAGGCCATATTCAACATGAGAGGCCTGTGCTATCCATGGGACGTGGGCATATGAATCCATATTAATGTCTGAACATTTAGAGTGTCAATGCACAGGTTCAGTCTCCTCTTTACATTTCAGCCGGAGGCAGACAGAAGACCAAAATGAAGTTAGCCGAGTTTGGCAAACATGCAGTTGGTCTTTATTTCCTTTTAAGTGATTTTCTATGAAAGTCCATTGTGTGGTGCAGAAAAAAAATGTCTTGGCATGATCTAGTTTCTAGTCCACAAGATCTCAACAACTTTCATTATTTATTACATGTACTTTTTTCAGAAATGCTATGAGTTGTTTGACTGGAAAACAGCTCCAGGCAAATTTAAAAAGTGTAGAAGTCCACTTTGATATGCATTAAAATTAAGATTAGATCAAGAATTGAACTCAAACATCATTATCTAAAGGATCATTTGTTGTACATTGGTCAAAGCAATCATTTACCTTGTAAGACAAATACGCAAATCAGTGAAAGTAAATGGTAAAACACGATAATATTTAAACTGTGCATCAATGATAATTTAAAAATTTTAAAAGACTCGATCTGTCAGTCAGATGTTAGCAGTCTTTGGAGTAATTTAGAGTTACATATGTTTCGCCATCATCCAACAATGGTAAAATTGACTCATAGATGATATGAATATTGGACTGGTCTTAACTCTGCTCAGCTGGGTAGCCTATTGCAAACTAGACAGAGTAGGTTTAATTACTGATCCACAACACGGTCCTTTCATGTCAATAACGGTAAAAACAAGACAAGGATGTTTTTCCAACTTCCAAAGTAATAAGATAATGGGAGTGGTGTAAAACAATTTCCTCTTTAATAGTACCAGTGACAAAATCTACCTGCAACAATGAGACAATCAAATCAACATGTTTCAGATTCTGGAAATCTGAAAACAAAGTGAAAAGGTTGCTGCAGGTTGGAAAGAATCTGTGTGGAGAACAGACAAGTAGATTGTTGTATGAGGAGTTGGAGACATTTCATCCCAAGAAGGATGAAACTTGTCCATTCTTTCCAAAATTGCTAACTGAATAGATATGTTTCCAAAATTTTACTTTTTTCTTGTATGAAATGAAAGATGTTGCGAAAGACCTGGTATAGAAATTTACTTCATGGTTTTATGTGTTTCATGTTTAAGTCTTCACATATAATCAAGTACAACATCTAACCACAACTATGTGCATTATGAAACTTTGGATCACATGCATATGTATGTAAGATGCTGGGCATGGAGCTGATAAATCTATTCTCGTACTGTATTTGAAAGGAATAATACAGCAGTGTACTGTGCATACACTGAAAACAAAATGGCAAAGACACTAAGTGGGTCAGATGTGGGAAAGAATACACATATTGAAGAGATAGATCTGCTTGGGCATCACATGGAGGCAGCTACCTGTAGCTTCTCTGAGAAGTGCATTGCAGAGGATGTCAATGGTCATGGCCGGGCAACCAATGGTCAGATTTTTGCTCCTTATTCCAGTGAGGGCCTCTCTATATTCCAGTAAGGAAAGGGGTAAAGTTGAGGTGGGAAGAGCAGAAAACTTCTGCTCAGACTCAGTCACAAGGCATCTCCTGGTTCTTGTCGAAGCTCACCTCACCACTCTATCAGCCAGCTTCTCCTGTGCCCTTTCATAACCAGTTCTGCATCATCACTTTAACAGATCTGGCATTTGGTTGGTCCAGTTACCATGCAACATCATGCAAAAGATTTTGAATCATAAAGTCTTGCATGAATGCACCAGGAAATATTGTTTCCGAGCATGTCTCCTTCATCCATTTTTGTTTTTGCGTATATGTTCAAATGAATATTTATTTACGCCTTTGCTTTTTTTTTTCTTTTGGAACATTACTCTGTGATGGTACAAGCCAGTGAGGGTAAGAATAGAAAAATATGGCAGATGAATGCATCGCTGTATAATTGGTGCAGGGGGCAGGGTTTCAGGTTTCTGTGTCTTTGGGATCTTTCCTGTGAAAAGTTCAATCTGTATAAAAATGATGGGTTACACCTGAACTGGAATGGGATCAATATCCTGGCAGAGAGGTTTGCGACTGCTATTGGGGAGGGTTTTGAATAGTTTGGCAAAGGGATGGGAACCAGAATGTTAGGACAGAGAACAGAGCAGATGGTGGAAAGGTTGATACAAATTGTAATGAGATTGTGCGGAAGGACAGGCTGTGGAGGGAGTATAAATATATTCAGTTGGAAGGATGGAAATGTGTTTATTTCAATATAGGATTAGCAACAAGGGGGATGAACTTAGAGCATGGATCAATACGTGGAATTAGGATGTTGTGGCTGTTACAGTCCTGTCCTTGCTTCAGCCAAGTCTTAGTGGAAAAGGAACACTATCCAAACACTGGCATCAAATGATGGCATTTCACACTGGGGATTAACCATCTCTACCCCTACTCATAGCCCTGGCATTTGCTGATGTCTGTGTGCTGATAAAACCAGTGGAAAAGGGACAGCAGTTTCCATTTGATGGTAGAACATTCCAATTCCCAGGGATGAGTGTGTTCAATATAAAAGCAATTAGTGTTCCAGTTTAGGGTGACCCAGTGGAAAAGCGCAGAGGGCTTCCTATCCCGGGATACTGCACGGCCAATTAACTGGGATGCCAGTGGAAAAGGGGCTAGGGATAGTATCACAGCTGTATAAAGGGAGGGTGGTGTGGAGGGATTGTCTACTGAATCTGTGTGGGTGGAAGTCAGAAACAGGAAGGGAGCTATCACTCTATTGGGAGTAGTCTTTAAGCCCCAAATGGCCTGTTGGGATACTGAAGAGGAAATTAGGCAGGATTTTGGAATGATGAAAAAATAACCTGTTGATGGGTACTTCGCTTCCATAATATTGACTGGCATCTCCTTACTGCAAGAGAGATAAATTGGGCACAATTTGTCAGGTGTGTCCAAGAAGGATTCCTGACAATATGTGGACCAGCCGACTAGAGGAGAGGCCTTACTGGATCTAGTACTGGGTAATGAACCTGGTCAGGTGCCAGACCTTTTGGTGGCACAACTCTCTTGACCTTTAGCATGGCTATGGACAAGGTTAGGAGAAGACAGACTGTTAAAGTGTTTAATTGGGGAAGGGAAAATTACAGTGCGATTAGGCAAGAACTTGGAGAGTAAATTGGGTACAGATATTCTTGGGCACCAGCACAGCACTTGTATGGAGTGCAATGGATAAATATTGGGAAGAATTTGGTAAAATTAGAGTAGGTTACATGCATACACACATATTAAAATGGATCTTATTTGAAAGACTGAAGAATTCATATTCAATAACATTGAAGGATCTTTGGAGACTTTTATGCACATTTCACAAGTAGGTGCTAATTGAAATGATGCCATGAAATGAATAGACCATTGTTTGCAATTGGAGACAGGCTGGACGGTTGGATAACTGCAAAGCTTCTGACCTTTCTGCAAAGTGCTCACAGAAAGGTCACTCCTGGGTTTTGTTGATCTAAGACAACAGCTTGACCAAGAGAGGAGAACTCCTGTTGTTTGCTAAAGAAGGTGGAGGTTTTTGCAAGTGAGAGAGTCACATGGGTTTTCTGCAGTCTCCGTTGGAGAGAGAGAGAGAGGGAGAGAAGACAAGCCCTCTCTGCTAGTGTGTGGGACACTGAAAGAGAGACTGAACAGTCACGGCTGAAACAAGCCAGGAAGAGCTGGTTGGAAACAGAAAGTTCAAGAGCAGTGGATGGCTGGAAGTGCTATCTGTCTGATGTTTCTCTTGGAATAAGTAGAACAGAAAGGAACTCTGTGGTAGCCTGAATAAAGAGGTTACCATCTGGAAAACCCTGATGGGGCAAGTTTCATCAGCGAGACCTTGAGGTGACTAATGGTGGTACCTCAGTTGTAGAAATCCTAGAACAACAAATCTCTCTCTGCAAACCCTACAAGAACCTTCCTGAGGTGTAAACATTTACCTTTCAAGCACCAAAGCCCGGTGAACTTTATACATGCTAAATTCTGTGCATAGTATGGTGATTGCCTGCAACCAGAGAACTTGGAAGAAGGAGAAGTGAGATTGAACTGTGAATCAAAGAACTTTTCTTAAATTTACACACAGATCATACCCGTGTGCTTAGAATTAGAAGGGGGTTAATTTGGGTTGGTTAAGTATAGAGATAAGTTAAAGTTTGATTCTGTTTTCATGTTTAAAGTTGATTAAAGTCAACTTTTGTTTTAAAAACCACTTGTCTTGCTGAATGTCTGTCGCTGCTGGGTTTTGGGGTCCTTTGGGCTCACAACAGGAGAATGTTTAGGGACTTACATGGGGTACTGGATAGGTTTTTCCCACTGAGTCAGGTAAAAGTTGGTAAGGTAAGAGAACCATGATTGACAAAAGAGGTGAGACCGCTAGTTAAGAGGAAGAAGGAAGCATACATAAGGTTTAGGAAGGCCTCATGGGAATTATGTGGTTGCCAGGAAGGAATTTAAGAAAGGACTTAGGAGAGCTAGAATGGGGTACACAAAAGGCTTGGCAAGTAGGATTAAGGAAACCCTAAGGCGTTCGATACATGCATGAAAACATACAATGAGGATGGCTAGAGTGAAGGTGGGGCTGCTTTAGGATAAAGGAGGGAACATGTGCCTGGGGGTAGAGGGGGTCCAAAATGAATACTTTGTTTCAGTATTCATCAGAGAGAGGCACCTTGATCAATGTGAGGTCAGAATATGCTACCGGAACATGTTGAGGTTAAGAAAGAGGAAGTGCTGGATCTTAAAACATTCCAATTGATAAATCCCGTGGATTGGATGAGATATACCCAGGATTACTACAGAAAGCAAGGGAAGAGATTGCTGAGGTGATGGGTTCTCCCTGGCCACAGGGGAGGTATTGGAGGATTGGAAAATGGAAAATAGAGTTTCCTTGTTTAAAAAATGTAATGAAGAAAATCCTGGGAACTATAAACCAGTGACTTTCAACTGTGGTGGGCAAACTATTGGAGACGATTATGAGGGACAGGATTTACAAGCATTTGGAGAAGCATACTCTTTTCAGGGAACATCGCCATGGCTTTGTGAATGGAAGTTCATGCCTCATGAGCCTAAATGAGTTTTCTGAGGAAGATGTGGAGTATATAGATTTTATTAAGGCATTTGACAGGTTCTCCATGGTGGACTCATTCAGAAAGTCAAGAGACATGGATCCATGAAAGCTTAGCAGCGTGGATTCGGAATTGGCCAGTGACTAGTGATGTTCCATGGTTATCTGTTCTGAGACCCTGCTGTTTGTGATTTTTATAAATAATCTGGATGAAGAAATGGAAGAATGGGTAAGTAAGTTTGCAGATGACACAAATCTTGGAGATGTGATGGATAATGAAAATGATTATTTTAAGTTACAACAGGATAAAGACGAGATACAGAATTGGGAGCCAAAATGGCAGATTGAGTTCAATCCAGATTAGTGTGAAGTGATGCATTTTGGAAAGTTGAACTTTAAGGAGGAGTACACGATAACTGGCAGGATTCCTAACAATGTTGAAGAACAAAGGGACCTTGGGGTTCAAATCTATTGACTTCTCAAGGTTACTGCGTATGTTGATCGGGCAGTTAAGAAAGCTTAGAGTATGCTGGCCTTCATTAGTCGGGAGATCAAGTTCAAAAGCCATGAAGCAATGTAGCAGCTCGCTAAACCTTTGGTTGGACCACACGGAATATTGTGTTCAGTTCTAGTCATCTTATTACAGGAAGGATGAGGAAGCTTTGGAGAGGGTGTAGAGGAGATTTACCAAGTTGTTGCCTGAATTGGAGAATGTGTCTTATGAGGCAAGGTTAACAAAGCTAAGGGTTTTCTCCTTGGAGTGAAGGATGAGAGGAGACTTAATAGAGGTCTACAAGATTATGAGAGGCATAGATAGGGTAGAGAGCCAGTTCCTGTTTACAAGTGCGCAGCAACAAATACCAGAAGAAATCTGTATAAGATGAGGGGAGAAAGGTTTAGGGGAGATGTCACAAGTTAATTTTTTTTACGCACAGAATGGAGGTTTCTGAGAATGCATTGCCAGGGTTAGAGATAGAGCCTGGAACAATAGTGACATATATAAGACTCAGTGAGGCAGTTGGATATGAAAAATAGAGGTTTATCAGTGTGAAGTGGAGAATGTTTGGATCATTGAATAGGTTTTGATCAATTGACACAATTTTGAGGGTTGAAGGCCCTGTACTTTGCTCCAATGTTCTACATTCTAAGCCCCTGTGGGAAATCCTGTAATTATAATTTTTTAAAATTTATATATATTTTTTAAATGTAGACATACAGCACGTTAACAGCCCCTTTCGGCCCACAAGCCTGTGCCGCTCAATTACACCCAATTGACTTACAACCCCTGTACATTTTGAAGGGTGGGAGGAGACTGGAACCTCCTGGGAAAACCCATGCAGATGCAGAGAGAATGTACAAACTCCCTACAGACCGGGAATCAAACCCCGGTCCCGATCGCTGGTGCTAACCGCTATACTAACTGTGCTGCCCCAATTATGGGCATTAAGCAAATTCCTTATCATTAAACCATGGTTTTCCTGGCATTAAAAGATTATTCTGAGAACAGAGACTATGTAATTACAGCTTATTCTAACAATCCAGGAGTTAATAAGTTAACTCACTTGTCAACAGGCTCCAAAAACAACCAACGTAATGAATTATTTGAATAACTCTGGATGCAAGCTGAGTCTGGCCATTTGTGGATATCTGTTTCTGTGTAATAAAGTACATGGTGAGCATGGCAAAATAGTGAACTGTTTGAAGAGATCCATGAAATATCTTCATTAATATGCACTCTTGCTACCTTTTCTCTTATCTGTTTCATCCTAACACCTTTCTAACACATTCATTCCCTTTTGGGGTACAATTTCATAGACACCACTCATTCAGTAGTGCTTTCAGAGAGATTGGTATTCACTCATCAGCCTTGATGAGGAGCGTTGACAGGTTAATCTGTCATAGGGATCTTTGCAAGAGAGTTCAATCCTGTCTTCATCCATCATTCAGACACTCACTTTCAGGAGTTTCACTGGAGAGCAGGCAACAGCGGAGTGTTGAAAAGCCACAAATCATCTTGCGCGTGAAGCTTGCAGAGCTGCTGCCTCACAGCTCCACTGGCCAGGTTCATTCTAACCTTTGCGGCTGTCAGTGAGGAGTTTTCCTGTCGTTCCTTCCCAGTCAGGGGTTCCTCTGGCTGCTCCAGTTTCATCCACATGCCAAAGACTTGTTGGGTACGAGGTAAGGGTGGCACGGTTAGTGTAGCGGTTGGCACAAAGCTGTTACAGCACAAGTGACAGGGATCAGGGTTCGAATCCCACGCTGTCTGTAAGGAGATTGTCTGCCTGTGTTTTTCCCAAGGATTCTGTTTTCCTTCCACCATTCAAAATGTTCCGGGGGTGTAGGTTACTTAGGTATGGTTGGACAGCACGGACTCATGGGCCAAAATGATGTGTTACCATGCTGTATATATGTCTAAAATTAAATTTAAATTCAAAATTATAATTTAAATGTAAATTTAATTGGCCATGGTAATTTTCCACGCTAGTATAGGTGAGTGGTGGAATCTTTGGGTAGTTTTTGGATGTGTGGCAAGAATAAATGGGCTTTGTGTGAATAGGTATGTGACAATTGGAGTGATTCGTGCTGAAGAGTCTGTTCCCATGCTCTAATTCCACAAAAATGAACTCAAAATTAGGATCGATAAATATAAGATGGTCAGTGATTAAATCAAAATAATTCAGAAGAGCTACTTTTATTTGGTTATCATAAATTTGGTAGCATTTGAAACGAAATAGTTGAGACAAGCAACATGACAGCGATGAAGGGGGAGGTAAGAGGTGTACATGAATGTCCAAGGAAACATTCATGGAAAATGGAATGGCACTGTTGGTGTGGCAGTTAGCACCATGCTATTAAAGCATCAGCGACTCGGCCTTGAATCCGGCACGGTCTGTAAGGAGTTTGTACATTCTCCCCATGTATGTGTGGGTTTCCTCTGAGAGTTCTGGTTTCCTCCCACTTCAAAACGTACAGGTGTCGCAGGTTAATTGGTGTTTGGGGCGAGGTGGGGGAGGGGGAAACACAGGCCCGTGGGGCAGGAGGGCCTGTTACCATGCAGTACATCTAAATTTTAAGTTTGTAACTTCAGAATCGAAAGTACTGCTCGATTGACCTGCGGTAATGTAGGTGGAAGTGAATTTGGTAGAATGTTAACACTGATCAAACTGAGTCTTTTTTTGCACTGCATGTACAACAAAGTGTGCTGAAGACACTGGTGACAGCATATAAGTCAATTCTCAATATATTCAAAATGAAATTCTGAAAATGAGTGTACCAGGGATTGACACCTTGACAACCTTATTCTAAAATTGCATCCCAATCTACATTGGGAAATATTGTTATCACAGGTACTTAAATGAAGGATTGTTAGTTTCCAATCGAAGAGCAATGCTTAGTCACTGATCAATATCACTTATGCCACACATTGACAAATGTGATTTATGGAGCCACTGCAATTTGTTATTGATATGTTTTAGTCATAGTTGGATCCAATGGAGCAGCTTCAAAGACTTGAGTATGTAATGTGGTACATTTAAGATCTAACTCTTTGACGAGGAAGTTCCTTGTTTTGTATTCAGCCAGAGAAGTGACATGATTTCACTTATGCTCTGTGTCCTAAAATGAGTTCTTTCTTCATAATATTTTTTATTTTCTATGCTTTGTTAGTATTGTCTGTTTGAATGCATTGGTGATATATTTGTGTGGAGTTTTCCATTAAATGTGCATCTTGGGTGATGCCACCAATCATTGGAGAGCTTTCAAACACACATTTTGTTTGAGGTAAAATGCAGAAGTCTGCGGACACCGTGGTGGAAGTAAAAGTGCAAAGCTGGAGAAACTCAGCAGGTCAAGCAGTGTCCTTTATACAGCAAAGGTAAAAATACATAACCGACGTTTCGGGCTTGAGGCCTTCGTCAAGGTACGGGAAAAATGTCAGTAGGCGTCCGAGCAAAAGAGTGCGGGGTGGGGGATGGAATGGGTGGTCGCAAGGTAGGAGGTGATAGGTACATTTTGCTTGTAAGTGATCAACTCAAGAGCCATAGTGGCAAAATATGGTGAAACAAAACTGAATGAGCGGAGAATGTGAACGTGCAATCTGAGACCGAAACCCTCATGGAAATTTGGGAAAGCATCAGTCAACAAGGATCAATAAACAAAATCAACCAAAAATATATGTAACTAAGCCAATTAAATTAAATCATCTTTTGAAAGTCTTTTTTGCCCAGCCTCTTGGACTTTTATTGATGCTGGAAATGAGGAACCAATAGAATCTGCATCACTGGCAAAGAATATTTGTATACTTTTATATTCCGTGAGGCTGCATGTTGGATAATTCTGCCTCACTAAGGGATCTGTGGACTTTCCAACCTGCGATCCTATTTCCTGAGGTGAATTTCTAATTGACATTATGATTGACCAGACCCCAGGGAGCTCTGCTGATGGAAAAGTTCAGACTCTGTTCTGATGCAAATGCTGAGATGGAGATGAAACCATATTTATGGAAGTATTCCATATTTGTCTTGTCAATGTCAAAACAGGAAAAGCAAATTATTCTTTGGCTTTGCCTTGCTTAAAGAGTAATTTAATCCATTCTTCAGTTTATCTAAGCTCACACAATGTGTGTCAAGTAAAATGACGGCATGAAATTTGTATTTTGCTTTAATAGAGATTTCTGATGTCTTCTAAATAGGTTTGCAGGTTCATTTTATGTATTTACCATTGAAGAGACAGAACATAAAGCAAAAATAACCCCAAAAAACTGCTAAGTACTGGAAGCTTGTAGGAAATTTAATTTGTGAAATATTTAGTAAAGAATGTCGTCTTTGTGGTGTGAAGCAAAGAGCTCCCCAATTACCACCATAAAGTGACAGGCAAGACTGGTTTATTTAATGCTACAATTTGCGGGTGGCAGGTTTATTTAGTTTCTAACTTGAACTGGGTGAGCAAAGAATAGCTCCGTTAGCAAGATTGCACTGTGATCCTCATATGGGTTCCCCAATTCTACTACAGCCATTTTCTCCGACTTCTCCGAGCCACAGTGTTCCCCCTCAATCACTGCAGATTGACTAGGAAGCTTTTAAATTTTCAAAGGCAATCAGGTAGTCCCAGAGCGCGATGCAAGAGAAATATTTATAGATCTATCTGGACTGATGTTTTCAGGGCGGATAAGTTTCAATATTGCTTATCGAGGCTACCAAGAGAGCGGGATGAAAAATGGCTTTGACAATATATTCTTGAGCTGCTCGTGTATTCCCTAGGAAACTGGTAAAGCATTTTTAATATATCTCCTTACCAACCAGGAAAACCAATAAGTGTGTCAACAATGCAGATGTTGGTGTTTCTCAGGAAGTTTTATGCCTGCTTATGTGTAGCTTTATGTAATACATCAAACCACTGCACTCAAGATTAATATGGTAAATTGATCTCCTTCCTAGATGGGTATGGGAAATGGATGTATAAACGTTTATGTGGTTTCAGGCCATCAATGGCTGTTTGATGCACAGAAATCCAGTATTATAATGCTGTGTAATGGCTTGAGAAACATACAAAGAATATTCAAAGTGTGGCAATTATCCATTTTGAGAGACATGATAATAAAACAAAGGATATTTTTCAAAGTGTGTGTTTTACAGTTTTGCGGATTTGCAATAACTTTCCAAAGCATAACAGCTAAATACTTGGACTGACAGCTCAGAAGTCCCGGATTAATAATTTAGAAAGATGAGTTCAAATCTATTATGGCTTCTAGAAAACTTATGTTCAGTTAGTTGAAAGTAAATTGAGGTAAGTTATGGCGACCATCGGACTACTGGGTCATTTCAAAAATCAAACTGGTTCATTTAAAATCCTAATTTTTAAATCTATCTCACTTAAATAACTTGTGTTTCGGTTTCCTCAGCAGTTGTTACTCTGGCCATGTATGCGGCAACTCAGTTGAAGGTTTCTTGATTTGACTTCCACAGGCAGAGGGCAATGTATTTATATTTCTGATTTCTCCCTTGTGTTTGTTAATTTCTTCCAATCTCCTCCATGACCGTAACAGTTACTGGAGCAAATATTTCTGCGCTTAGTACAAGTAGGCTGAACATTTTAAACAAATGCTGACCTGAGAGATGAAAATAAGATGGTGTGGGAAAGTGCAGTGTGATGTACCAGTCGGACATTGGCTGATGTGATGCTTTCAATAATTCTGTGCCAGTAAGAAATTTACATGACCATATTACTTTCAGCCCTGGCAGTGGATGCTTTCTGCACTTACCTCCTGGGTGATAACCTGACAGAGTAGATCAGAGGCTGGTGGGGCATCCACTGAGAGGAGTTAAAGCACGGAGCAGATCAGCCATCATGGATAATGGTATTGAATGGAAGAGCAGACTTGAGAAACTAGTTGATCTAATCCATCTATTATTTACGTTCAATTTTATGTTTACCTCATCGTCATTTCCATTTCACTGGAGGTTGATATGAGCAGTGGATGCAGTCCTTGAAGATTTCATAATTACGAGTAACACCTGACAAATTCAGCCCCAATTATTATCATTTCTTTATTACTGCCTTATTTTAAAATTTGAATTGCGCATGAACCTTGAGAACCATGATCCACTCCCGAATCCTCTCTCCTTCTCTCCTCAGTGTTCACCTCTTGCTGTTCAATTTACAACTCAAACCCCTGGTTGGCCATAGCTGGAGAATGGAGTCCAAAGACCATTAATGAGATTCTCCTGATTTTTTTTTTTAATGAGATAAAATTAAAAGTGCAGCAGCAAGGCTAGACAACACAGCCCATTGAAAATGATTTCAATAGTATTATGGCAGAATAATATAATCACAATGTTTTCATTTCATATCATTATAAAATAGTTTCCTAAGTACTTCAAGTTCATTAGTTTGCGGCCTGTCTTCTTTGGCTTGGCTTCGCGGACGAAAATTTATGGAGGGGGTAAATGTCCACATCAGCTGCAGGCTCGTTTGTGGCTGACAAGTCCGATGCGGGACAGGCAGACACAGTTGCAGCGGTTGCAGGGGAAAATTGGTTGTTTGGGGTTGGGTGTTGGGTTTTTCCTCCTTTGTCTTTTGTCAGTAAGGTGGGCTCTGCGGTCTTCTTCAAAGGAGGTTGCTGCCCGCCGAACTGTGAGGTGCCAAGATGCATGGTTTGAGGTGATATCAGCCCACTGGCGGTGGTCAATGGGGCAGGCACCAAGAGATTTCTTTAGGCAGTCCTTGTACCTCTTCTTTGGTGCACCTCTGTCACGGTGGCCAGTGGAGAGCTCGCCATATAACACGATCTTGGGAAGGCGATGGTCCTCCATTCTGGAGACGTGACTTACCCAGAGTAGTTGGATCTTCAGCAGCGTGGATTCGATGCTGTCGGCCTCTGCCATCTCGAGTACTTCGATGTTAGGGATGAAGTCGCTCCAATGAATGTTGAGGATGGAGCGGAGACAACGCTGGTGGAAGCATTCTAGGAGCCGTAGGTGATGCCGGTAGAGGACCCATGATTCGGAGCCGAACAGGAGTGTGGGTACGACAACGGCTCTGTATACGCTTATCTTTGTGAGGTTTTTCAGTTGGTGGTTTTTCCAGACTCTTTTGTGTAGTCTTCCAAAGGCGCTATTTGCCTTGGTGAGTCTGTTGTCTATCTCGTTGTCGATCCTTGCATCTGATGAAATGGTGCAGCTGAGATAGGTAAACTGGTTGACCGTTTTGAGTTTTGTGTGCCCGATGGAGATGTGGGGGGGGCTGGTAGTCATGGTGGGGAGCTGGCTGATGGAGGACCTCAGTTTTCTTCAGGCTGACTTCCAGGCCAAACATTTTGCCAGTTTCCACAAAACAGGACATTAAGCGCTGAAGAGCTGGCTCTGAATGGGCAACTAAAGCGGCATCGTCTGCAAAGAGTAGTTCACGGACAAGTTTCTCTTGTGTCTTTATGTGAGCTTGCAGGCGCCTCAGATTGAAGAGACTGCCATCCGTGCGGTACCGGATGTAAACAGCGTCTTCATTGTTGAGGTCTTTCATGGCTTGGTTCAGCATCATGCTGAAGAAGATTGAAAAGAGGGTTGGTGCGAGAACGCAGCCTTGCTTCACGCCATTGTTAATGGAGAAGGGTTCAGAGAGCTCATTGCTGTATTTGACCTGACCTTGTTGGTTTTCGTGCAGTTGGATAACCATGTTGAGGAACTTTGGGGGGCATCCGATGCGCTCTAGTATTTGCCGAAGCCCTTTCCTGCTCACGGTGTCGAAGACTTTGGTGAGGTCAACAAAGGTGATGTAGAGTCCTTTGTTTTGTTCTCTGCACTTTTCTTGGAGCTGTCTGAGGGCAAAGACCATGTCAGTAGTTCCTTTGTTTGCGCGAAAGCCGCACTGTGATTCTGGGAGAACATTTTCGGCGACACTAGGTATTATTCTATTTAGGAGAGTCCTAGCGAAGATTTTGCCTGCAATGGAGAGCAGCGTGATTCCCTTGTAGTTTGAGCAGTCTGATTTCTCGCCTTTGTTTTTGTACAGGGTGATGATGATGGTATCACAAAGGTCCTGAGGCAGTTTTCCTTGGTCCCAACAAAGCTTGAAAAACTCATGCAGTTTGACATGCAGAGTTTTGCCGCCAGCCTTCCAGACCTCTGGGGGGATTCCATCCATACCTGCTGCTTTGCCACTTTTCAGTTGTTCAATTGCCTTATATGTCTCTTCCCGGGTGAGGACCTCATCCAGCTCTAGCCTTAGGGACTGTTGAGGGAGCTGGAGCAGGGCGGAATCTTGGACTGAGCGGTTGGCACTGAAAAGAGATTGGAAGTGTTCTGACCATCGGTTGAGGATGGAGATCTTGTCGCTGAGGAGGACTTTGCCATCTGAGCTGCGCCGCGGGCTTTGGACTTGGGGTGAGGGGCCGTACACAGCCTTTAGAGCCTCGTAAAAATCCCTGAAGTCGCCAATGTCCGCGCTGAGCTGGGTTCGCTTGGCGAGGCTAGTCCGCCACTCATTTTGGATCTCCCGGAGTTTGTGCTGAAGATGGCTGCATGTGCGACGGAAGGCTTGTTTCTTCTCTGGCCAGGACGGCTTTGTAAGGCGAGCCTGGTGGGCAGCTCGCTTCTTTGCCAGCAGCTCCTGGATTTCCTGGCTTTTTTTGTCGAACCAGTCCTTGTTTTTCCTGGAGGAGAAGCCCAGTACCTCTTCAGTGGATTGCAGTATGGTAGTCTTCAGCTGATCCCAGAGGGTTTCAGGGGACGAGTCCGTGAGGCGGATTGCATCCTCGAGCTTTGCTTTGAGGTTTGCCTGGAAG
The DNA here is from genome assembly GCF_036971445.1 of Narcine bancroftii. Lineage (NCBI taxonomy): Eukaryota > Metazoa > Chordata > Chondrichthyes > Torpediniformes > Narcinidae > Narcine > Narcine bancroftii. The sequence goes on from NC_091472.1 coordinate 175,766,006, forward strand.
TTTCCTCTCACTTTGTCTGACTGCAAATTTCCAACATTGAACCTCTTTCTGGGGGCTTTACTGTTCCTGGACTTTGGCTTGAAGTGAAGGTTGAGCTTGCAGCGAACCAGCCGGTGGTCAGTGTGGCATTCTGCGCTAGGCATGACCCTGGTGTGGAGCACATCTCGTTTGTCATTTTCTCGCACCAGGATGTAGTCCAGGAGGTGCCAGTGTTTGGATCGGGGATGCATCCAGGTAGTCTTCAGGCTGTCCCTCTGCTGAAAAAGGGTGTTTGTAATGACAAGCCGCTGTTCTGCGCAGAGCTCCAACAGAAGGCGCCCATTGTCGTTGCACTTGCCGACGCCATGCTTGCCCAGGATTCCTGGCCAGGTTTCTGAGTCTTTGCCGACGTGAGCGTTGAAGTCGCCAAGGATGACAACCTTGTCGGCTGTAGGGATGCGTTGAATGAGGTTGCGCAGGTCAGTGTAGAACTTGTCCTTTTCTGCTGGTTCCGCCTGGAGGGTTGGAGCATGGACACTGATGAGGGTGATGCGACACTTATTTTGAAGGGGGAGTCGCTGCTGATCCGGTCCGAGTGGCCTGTCGGGAGGTTTTTGAGTTTGGAGGCAATGGAGTTCTTGACCATGAAGCCTACACCAGATAGGCGTCGTTCATCCATAGGCTTGCCAGACCAGTAGAGTGTGTAGCCCGCGCCGCATTCTTGGAGGCTGCCTATATCTGCAAGGCCTGTATATACTCATCAAATGTACATGGCCCTCTGGGGTGAAAATTACAGAAATTCTCAAAGACTTCAATCAAGCTTTTGCTTCACTCCAGACCTAAATGATGACTGTACCTCCTGAAAATAGTACAGGTGCTGAAGCTTTCATTTGGTCAAACCCTCTTGGATTTAGTACATTACAATGAGATCGTGTGCTATCCCTCTAAACTCAAGATTCTTGACCAAAGCATTGCACTCATTCCCTATCTCCAACATGACATCAGGTTGATGGTGTCTGAGGTTTATGTTTAAGCAATGTAATTAAGATGGAAAGTAAAAATTGTGGATTGAAAGCACTTGGAGAGAATGTCTCCACAATAGATGCTTTCTGCACACCTCCTGACAGAGTAGATCAGAGGCTGGTGGGGCATCCACTGAGAGGAGTTAAAGCACGGAAGCAGATCAGCCATCATGGATCATGGATTTGAATGGAAGAGCAGACTTGAGAAACTAGTTGATCTAATCCAGCCATTGGTAGGTTTAATGCTTCTCAGGGTTAAAGACTGCAAAGAATTGGAGGTTAGAAATAAATCCTCTGCGAGCTGGAGTGACAAACATGATTGCCTCTAGTTTCATGGGGTAATGCATAAACATTCATAATCCCGAAAGTCTGGCCTGGCAATGAGTGCTTCTCTACTAGATAAGTGGATGTTCAGTCTCTCTCAGGTCTGCACCTGCAACAGAGACCCATCCACAATCTTGAAATGTCAGGATGAATGGACGAAAGTAAAATGAAGACCATTCACTTGCAATTTTTGTAGAAAATGAAGAGTGCTGAGAATATCTTCCTTAATCGCTAAAGCATGGTCTGTGAAAATGTAAAAAGTGGTACAATAAAAGTATGTTAATTAATTCAGTCAAGAAAGGGTAAAGCTAACGTCATGTAGTTGTCACCACAATTGTTATATATCCTCAAATTCTGCATGTATGAGCCACAGAAGCTCTGCTAAAGTGTAAGTAAATAATTGCCTTTCTCACAACACAATAAATAATTGTAGAGATCAGGCTGAAAAATCTCAAGAATCCATGCAATAGTAACAAATCATTCCATTCTGTGGAATAGAAACAGAAAAAGCTATTCAGACCCAAGGACTTACTCTCCCTTTCAATGGGACCTTAATTCCATCCACCTTCCACAGTTTAAGTTTCTTTTTCCTTTTGTCTCGCAAAATTCTGATGTCTGCAGGAACATATTTAATAATATGCTGGGACTAATTTTCATTATCACCATGGATGCAACACAGGTGGTTTTCCCGTGATAGTGTTTGTTATTGTGTACTTAATAACGAGTCGAATTGGCAGGTGAAGTAAATCAAACAAAAGACTTTACTGAACACAACCAAATGTGCTAGACATGGTAGAAAGAGAAGGAGAGAGAGAGAGAGAGAGAGAGAGAGAGAGAGAGAGAGAGCCCACAGCGTGGCATTTGCTCCCTGCCAATACTTCATTCAACTAACATGCCCTCATGGTGCTCGAGCATGCACAGTGCATTGTTGCAGTGCGTACAGAGCAGCCAATGGCAGCAGCTATCTACATCCCCTTTCTTGAGCTACCCCCACATGTCACAATGAATATATATAACTTTCATTAGTGTAACAATATATACATTCAACCCAGTTCAGTCACGGCATTTTGGGTTGAGCTTACAGATATGCCCAGCGCATGTTTTGTAATAGCCCTCTGCCGAAGTGGAGGCTTGGGGCACCTTGTCCTGATTGTTTCTACTGTCCATAGTCTTAGGGGCATTGTCCATTGCCTCTCCTGTGGTTATGGGGGGGCTCATGTTCCAACTCCAAAAATACCGATTTGTCTGGGTTGATTTGAGATGAGGGTGATTCTCTTACTGGGAGGATGTGTCATCTGTTCCTCCTGTATATTTTCCTCCCTGAATGAACCAGGTTTGACCTGGGTTCCTGGCAGCTCATTTCCATTATAGCCGGTCGGTCATAACCTTGTGGAGTCTGTATCCTTTTGACTTGCCCTTCGATCAATGACATGAGCCACTGGCTAGTTTTGTCATCTTTTCTTTTGCGCCAGCCTTCTGTTTAGCAGCTGGGCCTTGTCATCTTGCAGGTCCTTTGGTTGATGCTCCAGAAGACTCCTTGCCACTGGTAGGGTAGTCCTGGTCTGCCTTGACATTTACCGTTATGCCGGCCATCTGTGCGGTAACTTCCTCTATGGTGTGCAAGGGGTGATATGGTCTTTACAGGGCCGTATTGAGGCCTCACAGATTTATACAAATTTGGATCTCTTGTCCGTCTTTTTTCTTGGCGGCCACCATGGAGGACACCCACTGGAGTGATGATGCTCAAGATCTGCATTCTGTCCAGCTTGACCTTGACTTTATCCTTCATTGTTACTGGTTTTACCTCTGGGTCAAGCTGCATGGACTACATCACTGGCAGCCTCCCCAGCTCCTCTTTGAAAAGTTCACCATACACAGAAAAGATTTTCTGTGAGAAATCATCCTCAGATGGGCTTATCTACTGGACCTCTATGCTGAATGAAACAAGCCCCATGTCCATGCATGCACTGAGGCCTTGCAGATGCGATGCCATGCCATTGGTCTAGATTCTGTTGTCTCCATAAGCCACTAGGCTTGTAGACAATGCATAGTTTGACTTGTTTCGTATTTCTTAGCCAGTTAAATGTCCTCAGAGACATGACATTGCATTTGGGCCCACTGTCGACTTTTATCGCAGCCCTCTTGCCATTGACTTCCATGGATATGAAGGCCTCATTGTTACCTCTGATCCGAGTTTCTGCTGGGCTGCCTGCTATCCTCGTGGTGAGCCCATCTACATAGTACTATTGCCAGGGTCGCTTTCTCTCTGCTCTGTTTCCAAATGGTTGATGGTCCTCCTGGGTCTGGTCCAGGCGGTGGTTTGCTGCCTGGATTTGCAGAACCTGCTGAAGTGGTTCCATTTGCCACAGTTCCTGCAATGCTGGCCAAATGCTGGGCATATCTCCCTTCCTGGCATGTGGTCTCCTCCGCAGTGGCTGCATCCTGTCCTGGGTGTGGGGTGGCCTGGCTGGCTTGGTCTTCCTTCTGGCTTCCAGTCTCTGTCTGCTTACCGGTCCTGCCTGTATTGCGTCGATGCTTGTGGCCAGCTGTTGTGGAGAGGTCACCCTTTTACTTTTTTCCTCAGTAGTTTCATATTCCAAGCACGTTGCGATGGCCTTTTCTAGTGTCAGTTTGCTGTCTCGCAGGAGTGCCTTCCACATATTATCATCGCAAATGCCACAAACCATTCTGTCTTTAATTAGTTCATCGCAAAATGTACCGAAATTTCAGGTTTTCGCCCTGATTTTTAAATTGCTGACATATGAATATATCGACTCGCCAGGCTTTTGGTCTCTCATCCTGAATTTGTGCCTTTCCATTGTCACATTTCTCTGAGGGTTGCACATTTCTCTGAATTTATTCTTTAAACATTCATGGTCCTCTCTTGACTCAGCCAGGCTGGTAACAAGGTTCCCGTCACGCACTTCACCTGTGTATACAAATGACCTTTCCCTTTCAATGCTTCCAGGTCTTCCAAATTTAACAAAATGTACCTCCTAGTGCAAGCAGGCTTGTCACTTTGTGTTGCTGCTATAAATATATCATATTCCTGTTCGAAAATGCGCCACTTCTCTACCACATTTCCCTCAAACACAAGTGGGTCGGGTCATCTGAATCCATCCGCTATTATGGTGACGGTTGTGGTTACTCACTACAACCGATTTGCAATTGGAGGGCTTCAGGCTTGGGGTGCCCCTTCTGACACCATGTTCCTTATTGCGTGCTTAATAACGAGCCAAGTCGGCGGAACAAAAGACTTTACTGAACACAACCAAATATGGCAGACATGGTAGAGAGAGAGGGAGAGAACCTATAGCGTGGCGTCTGCTCCCTGCCAATACTCAATTCAATGAACATGCCCTTGCAGTGCTCACACATGCTGTTGTGAGTATGGTGCTGAGAAGCTGATGGCAGTGGCTGTCTGCAGATAGAAACGGTTCAGCTTCCCTAGCCACTGAAGTCTCACAGAGAACCAGCAAGTAATGATATTGAATCCCATGTCATTCAGTTTATAGTAAAAATGCCACAAGAGCTGTGCAACAAAATATAAATGTGAAACTTTAAATGGTTTCAGCACAGATTAATATTAGATCATATCGTTGAAACATTGAGCAATTAATGAAGAAATCTAGATCCTGAGTCTTGAGGAAGAATTCCAACCCAGGATGTTGACCATTCTTTTCTCCCACTGATGCTGCTCGACCCATTGACCTCCTCCAATATTTTGTTTTTTGCTCCAGATTCCAGCATCTGTAGTCTCTTAAGGATCAGGCACAAAGTGCTCGTATCGATCCTAACATATGTTTATTACATAGTTCAAGACCCTGATCTAATGAAACAGAGCAAATGTGCACAGGTGATAAGCAAGTAATTATTTATTGAAAATATTAAATGCTGGGACTCAAATTTCATTCATTATACTCTTCAGTCACGTAATACAGTAGTTCTCAACCTGTGGTTCGTGGGTTGGTTATTGGTCATCTATGGTGATGTGGCAAACACAACTATTACTGATATAATATGCAAGTAATATGGAAAATGTGGTTGTAAATTTGGCAATGAAAAAAAGGCCTGAAAATTCTCCAAAGGTTTTCCCACCAAATCAAAACCAAAAAACCCTATTGGTGTCCTGGGAAGAGACTCGGCTTTCCAGCCACACTTGCTGGTGGTCCCTGGGGGTTTTCGAGGTGGTCAAGTCAAGGTCTGCTGTAAATCAAGGAACATTTAGGATGGCCTGAATGAAAAATGGTTGAGAACCACTGAATGTAATGATTGTGGCATTATTTCACATATATATTAATATTCCATCTCCTTATTTCTTCTCTCCCCTGTGTAATAATGGAGAGAGATTAAAACTGATGTTGCTTTTATTAGATTTAACAAAAAACCATTACTTGGTAAGACTGAAGTTTGAGCATTTTCCTGAGAAAATAGTCTTATCATCCAGTGTGCACATGAGCAGTTTGTTCAAATGAACTTGTTTTATTGCAGTAACCATATTGCTGGGCTTTGCTGTTTTTTTCCAAGCATTCCTCCCTTTCACTTGATTAAAGTTATCAGATTAGTTACAAAGTACATTAAGATTGTCACGCATTGGACAGTTTTAAAAATAAAACTGCAATAGCTGGAGGATTGAGATTTTAAATGGCTTTCATATTCAGTCAAGTGAAAATGTATACTGCATTTTAAAGCAATTGCAAGTTCTCCTTCCAATCCATCAAAGCAACCTAAAAGTATTCTGCACGAGGATTGAGATGGTATTAGTTTTTAGGTTTACTCTCTTCAGCTTCACTAGTGAGGAGTAACAATACGATGGAAACAGTTGTTGCATCTGTTTCATTTTTCACTTACTGTTCAGCTCTCGTCTTAACAGGATACTACGGATAATGAAGATCACTCAGACTGTTACAGTTCACCGAGCGAAATCTTAAAACTGACTTCATTTCAGCGTTTGGTTACTTCCTTAAGTTTCCAAGTTTTTTTTAAAAATTCCAAGTGGAAATCCACTTAATTAATTAGTCATTCTGGGAAAAAAAAGGACTGTAGTATTTGAGATTCACGAGAGAGGACAGAGGCTTGAATCTGAAGTTAAGCAGAATCTGTTGGAGAAACTCATCAAGTCAAGAAGCATCGGGGGTAGAAAATGAATGGTCGACTTTTTGAACCAAAACTTTATCAAGGCTGGAGAAATGTAGTAGAGAAGGCAGTGTAAAGAAGACAGGTTGGAGAGGTGGGAAAGGGGCCCTTTGTGCACTGGAGGATTAACCATTAGGCTGTGTAGGTATAGCATAGGGCCCTAGAAGGGAGGGGGGGGGCCGAGATATTTCAATACTTTTGCATTTTTTTTCATATCTGGAATATTACAAATACTATTTTGTTTTCTAAATTAGGCTCCAAACATATAAACATTTAGAAGTATTACTTTTAGGACTTCGTACTGCAACGGTGAGATTGGGTTTACCATGGTGATGTTATTACGTAACAAGTTGGCATTAACAATGAAAACGTGAATCAAAAGCTCTCTGTTCATACTAGTATTTTGTATCGTTGACAGTTTTACTTCAAAAACTGACTGTTTTTCTTCTGCATTGGATGATGGAGAAATCGCAGATAAGTGGATGGAGAGTGATTTGGTCATGTGGCCTGACAAGATTACAGAAGACATGCGCATTTTTCAGCCTGTTGGAACATGAAATCTCTAAAATATGACGGTAAACAGAAACATTATTTTAGTAAGTCCATGTTTTACAGCTCCCTTACAAATGGCGAGAAAATCAGAAGTTGGTAGTGCTGTTCTCCAAGCACAGGTGGGACATTCAGTTTTAACTGCAAACTCTCTTCAAGTGCTTTTTTGAGCCATGGCTTCTCTGATTGGAAAAAATATAAGACAAAGTTAGAAAGTCATGAAAACAGATCGGGATGCGACCATTACCCTCATTACAAGGTCTCGATGTGTAAACAGCTTGATTACTCAATAATACCAATCAGAATGTGATTACATGAAAGCACTTCTGGAAAGGGTTAAATTAAATTAAATTTCTTGCTGAGAGGGGACAAGCCTTTAGGGGACACAATGAGTGTATCGGATCACCAAACAATAGCAGTTTTCCAGGGACACTGGAATTGTTAGCGCAATTCGATCCCTCTTTGGCAACTTGTAAGGAAAAGAATGGAAATAAGGGTAAAGGTTCTGTGTCCTACCTTTCATCCATAGTATGTGATGAGCTGAATGAAATACTTGGGATAAAAAGGTGTAAGAGAAAATTATTTCAGAACTCAAAGAGGCCAAATATTTTTCAATATCTGTGGATTCAATTCCTGATATTTCACACATGGATCGGGTGTCTTGCATTTTTCGATATGTGTGTGAGAGTGATCCTATTGAAAGATTCGTCAAATTTCTCGATTGCAGAGGTCACAGTGGTAAATAACTTGCCGAGTGTATTCTGCTGTTTTTAGAAAAAGAAAAAAATAGACAGAGAACTGCAGAGGTCCATCTTAAGACAACGCTTCTAACGTGAGGAGTGGCATGTATAATGGACTTCAAGCTAAAAATACGTAAGATAAATCCTATAGCTGAGTATATTCCTTGCTTTGCTCACTTGTTGAACCTTGTCAGTGATTCAGCAGTGGATTGTGTTCCAAAAGCGACTGCCTTTTTTTGATTTTGTTGAACAGTTGTACAATTTCTTCAGTGCTTCATCCCACTGGCGGGAAGTACTTGTGGATGAGCTTGGAAAGAATCTTGCAGCTGTGAAGAGACTTAGTGATGCTCGGTGGTCTGCTTGCGCAAGCGCTACGGCTACCCTAGATCAGGGATATACGAAGTGAAGTCAGCATTGGAAAGCATTGGTGACAATCCAGATGAAAAGTCAAACACACGACAAGAAGCCAGAGGTCCTGTGAACAAAATGGAATCTCTGGAGAATGGAATACCACTCAGCATTTGGGCAACAATTTTTGAGTGATTCCACAAAACCAGTGTGAGACTTTCAGTCTTTGCAGGCCTATATCTCAGATCTCAGGACTAATCACTCAATTGAGGACTTTGAGCAAGAAGGCATTGCAAAGGCTGGGACATCAGTTTACAAAGAAGAAATGCAAAGGAAGTGAAAAGTTAGTACCAGGATAACAAGATATGATGGAGAAGCACAGGCAACAGTTTTTTCACCTCGCCAGAGACGCTTCAAGATTAATATGTACTTGCCGATCTTAGACAAATTATCAGCAGAGCTTAAAAAACACACGATCTGTGTCCAACCGATTTGGATTTCTTTATAGTATGTACCATAGAGGTTGACGCACTTAAAAAGCTTATCCAGACGACACTGATTTGGCCTTTGTGGAAGAGCTCGTCGACTTTCAGAAGTATATTGAACAATCCGATGATGTCACTGTCAATGGATGTATTGCACTCTGGCAAGAGATTGATTGCATGAAGTGTATCCAAATACATACATTTGCTTTAGAGTTTATCTGTCCTTAATGATCACTAATTGTTCAAGTGAGCTTTCGTTTTCAGCACTGAAGAGGATTAAAACCTATTTGCACTCAACAATGAGCAATGAGAAACTTAGTAATCTGCCACTCATGCACATTGAATCAGATATACATGCTGGTGTCGACACTTATGTAAACAAAAAAAATCACCAAAGTTTTTTAAGTACAAAGGTAAAGAAAATGAAAAATAAATGAATAAAAGGGTTGTAATTGATTTGTATAACTTCATGATATTATGCATGTAGTACATTCAGAGCCAGCTCTTCAGCGCTTGACGTCCTGTTTTGCAGAAACTGCCAAAATGTTTGGCCTGGAAGTCAGCCTGAAGAAAACTGAGGTCCTCCATCAGCCAGCTCCCCACCATGACTACCAGCCCCCCCACATCTCCATCGGGCACACAAAACTCAAAACGGTCAACCAGTTTACCTATCTCGGCTGCACCATTTCATCAGATGCAAGGATCGACAACGAGATAGACAACAGACTCGCCAAGGCAAATAGCGCCTTTGGAAGACTACACAAGAGTCTGGAAAAACAACCAACTGAAAAACCTCACAAAGATTAGCGTATACAGAGCCGTTGTCATATCCACACTCCTGTTCGGCTCCGAATCATGGGTCCTCTACCGGCATCACCTACGGCTCCTAGCACGCTTCCACCAGCGTTGTCTCTGCTCCATCCTCAACATTCACTGGAGCGCTTTCATCCCTAACGTCGAAGTACTCGAGATGGCAGAGGTCGACAGCATCGAGTCCACGCTGCTGAAGATCCAGCTGCGCTGGGTGGGTCATGTCTCCAGAATGGAGGACCATCGCCTTCCCAAGATCGTGTTATATGGCGAGCTCTCCACTGGCCACCATGACAGAGGTGCACCAAAGAAGCAGTACAAGGACTGCCTAAAGAAATCTCTTGGTGCCTGCCACATTGACCACCGCCAGTGGGCTGATATCGCCTCAAACCGTGCATCTTGGCGCCTCACAGTTCGGCGGGCAGCAACCTCCTTTGAAGAAGACCGCAGAGCCCACCTCACTGACAAAAGGCAAAGGAGGAAAATCCCAACACCCAACCCCAACCAACCAATTTTCCCCTGCAACCGCTGCAACCGTGTCTGCTTGTCCCGCATCGGACTTGTCAGCCACAAACGAGCCTGCAGCTGACGTGGACATTTACCCGCTCCATAAATCTTCATCCGCGAAGCCAAGCCAAAGAAGATATTATACATAGTACAATGATATAAGTTATTTAACGTAACTTAGCATCACTTTATTCTATTCAATGAAGGGAGGGGGCCAAGATCAGGGGGAGTCTTGCTAAAACTCAGCCTAGGGCCCTAGGTAGTAGTTAATGCACCACTGCCCTTGTGGGATTGGTGAACCAGATAGAGATTATATGAACATAGAATTTTCTAATTTCATGGAATGATTCCATCTCTTTTCTCCTGTACCCCTTCTGTCTTCCCCTTCCCTCCTTTCTCACTTCCCCCCACCCCAAGTCTGAACCCCTCACTTACCCATTCTCATTCTCCTTCCTCTGCCATCTCCCACTTTCTCCTCTTCTTTGGTTCCATCTGGTCTCTCTTTAAACCTCCATTCTCACCTTTTCTTCTTACCAGATTCTCATTGCCCACTCCACCCCATGTGGCTCAGCTCCCTCCAGCTGGCCACTTTGTTTTTATTAGCTCGCTCTCTCTCTCTCTCTCTCTCTCTCTCTTTCTCTCGCTACCAATCTACTGCCACTATCTGCCATGTTTCACCTCAACCTGGTCCACCCATCCCATATAGGGTTCTTGTTGCACCCTTCCCACCCTGTCCTTTTTTCACTAGCTTCTCTACTACACTTAACCAGACTCAAGAAAGGGTTTAGGCTTGAAATCTTGATCATTCTTTCTCTCCCACTGACGCTGCTGGATGCATTGGGCTCCTCCAGCAGAGTTTGTTTAACGCTAATATTAGTCCTAAATGTTACTTTTCGCCCCAACTTTGCAATTTATTTTAAATAAATTGTCTCTTTCCTTTTCAAATCTCTATAAAATTAAATTTCAGACAAATCTTTTTAGGCTTTTCTTTGAACTCAAACCTGGAACCCATGATCAGCCTCTGAAGATGTTCCTCCATTGCCTTCAGGTACCTGGCTATCTCCCTTATGTTGCAACCATCAGAACCAGACTCAGAGGTCCAAATTGGATCTGAGCAGAGGGTGGCAGAGTTTGCCTGGACCTTTTCCTTCTCTTATGAAATTGAACATTGCATTATCCTTGTAGATTCTTTGTGCACATTTGTAGGATCTGCTGCGTCTGCCAATATAATCCTAAATAACTTTCTTCTTCATTTTTGGTTAATTCTGCAGAGCTCATTGAGTAAAGTGTATCACTCAAGTTCCCATTCCGTGGGTGCAGAACTTCCTTCAAGCTTCACCTCTCAGTGTTTTATAGTCTTCTTTCATGTATGATCATGACCGCATGGCATTACATACCACCCGTCTCATCCATGAGGTAAAGCTAATCCAAGTCAGGGTAAAAATGCTTCCATGTACATGGAATTCAGGATAGCGCCAGGCAGGTTATTTGACAAGCAGCACGGTTTAAATCAGAAAGCACCTTTGAAATACACTATATTATTGATGTAGAAATACTCAACAGAAAGAAAACCATGTATCAACTCATCCACAGAGAGAAAGAAACATTAGAATTGGGCTCAAAAACTGCTCCAACACAAAGGGGAAAAGGCCACTATATATTTAATTATATTTATCAATGTCATAAGAAGATCTGTTTCAACTTGCAGTTATTCTGTCTTCGTTTTATATGTTCAACAGTGAAGCCACAATAGTGATTAACTATGCCATCACAAATAAGACCTGCCTGCTCGAGATTAATGGAAGTTTCCTTTAAAAATAATTAAAAGTGTCAAATTGTTTTGTAGATGTAACATTTCTGTTAACACCAAAGGATTAGAAGAATAGTGCATGAACAATGTGAGCCTCAAGCCTTTTCTGCTATTTGGTAGAATTGTGGCTGATCCAATGTTTCCTTGTTCACTTATTCCTGCCCTGTCCCAATAATCCTTGATGGCAAAGTGGCACAGCTATCTCAAAAATGTCATTCATCTGCATCTTAGTCTTAAATGGATGCCCTCTTATTCTGAGATTAAGTGTTTGGGTTCAAGACTCTCCCATAAAAAGCTTTTCATCCATAATTATTTCATAACCTTTCAATATGTTTTTCTCTAATTTTTCTAAACTCTAAATGCTCCAAATCCAGGATCAAGCTGGTGAGTTTCTCAGAATGACCTTAAATGAAATGACAGTTTTCCTTAAAAAGATTTGCCGAGAACCCATTATATATCTTAAGGAAAAAAATTGCATTTAGACTGGTAATAATTAAAATGCATCCTTATAAATCAAAGACTCTGCAAAATATTGATGGAGCTTCCCCAGGTTTTAAATGGGTCAACACTGAGTATTGACTGCAATGGACTTCCTTGTGTGTGCAGACTTTAATATTTACAGAAAGAAAGGCAGAACACGAGGAATTTAATTGATCTCAACGATCACAGCCAGGTAAAAGAATATGAGTCAAAATTCTTGGTTCTGGTCACTGTGCAATTGGAGTTGGTGGACAGGTGGCATTTGCATATGAATGTGTACAGAGTTTTGTTGAAGTGATATACCTTTGCACACCTAAACAGCTGTTACCTCCATGATCAAGCACTCAGCAGAGGAAGGGAAGAATGCTGAGAAACAGTGAACCAAGCACCAGCCAAAGTCTGTGGCATCTGCAAGGGAAGATTCCTGACTGAAGAAATAAAAAATAAATAAGGTGATGATTCCTTTATGACACCTCAACTAATATTTTCATGCTTCACCTTACAAATGTCGGTCATTAATTGATGATTAATCCGTTTCAATTGAACAATCAGCAGATGCCAATGAATTAATAAAGGAATATTTTCCAAACTTTATTCAGCATCTAAAAATCAGAAATTACTCTGTAAAATAAAAATAGCATCACACTTCCAGTAATAAGCTGCTGCCCAGACTTACTTTTATCTTTTAAATGACAAATATCATGTCAAAGACAAAAATGTTTTAGGAAGAGGATCCTAGTCATGATATTTATTTATTTATTATTGGTTGTCCTTTGGGTTGAAGAGAACATGTTGTTGTGCAGTTCATTTGTGGACTTGAAAGTGACTTTGCAGTCCGTCTGGAAGTGCAGAGTCTAGCACAATGGGGACACTGGAAGTCCGTTTTTGTAATAACTGGGGTTGCTGCTTTGTGACGCCATTCACGGTCTTCCATCAGTTTTTGGCAGCGTCTGCCTTCAAGAGTGGTGCAGGCTTCATAGCACAGGGCTCGCCAGCGGGATCTGTCGGCAGCCGCAGCTTCTAGTTCTCTTGGCTGGATGTCACAGTAGGGTTTCCTTCACAGTGTCTTGATAGCACTGGCATAAATGACCTTGAGGTCTCCTTCCAGTCATCAGTTCACCATAGAGCAGCTGGTGAGGCATACGGAAGGTGTGATGTACACCTTTAATAACTGACTGTAATACATGGCATAACATTAGACACATTATATCAAACATTCACCACATCGCTGTGTGGGAGAGCGAGGAGAAGTATAAGCTGAGTTGAGAGTGCAGGCATGGTGATCAAGGTACTAGTAGAAGTACACTAGCATCATTATACGTGGAGGTGGGCAACAGTCCATTTGAAGAAGAATGTAAAACTTGGTCAAAAGAGCGTGGGGAAGCTAAATGGAAGCCTTCCTCAAAGAAGCTTGGAAATTGGATCAAAATGTCAAATGAGCACATTCTAAGAAGACTGAATAAAGATCAAATGACACGAAGGCAACCACTGCTCTGAAACCGCAAGGCAGTGAACAGGAGTTCTCTACCTCCAAAAGTGAATTGGAAGCATCAACAAAGAATACACCTTCCAGGACACAAAGAGAATATTGTAAACAATCTTTGAAAGCCAGGGATTTGAACTGTTGACCATCCAGGACAGGAAATGTATCAGATATTGGATGATCTTAGCCGTGAATAACTAAGACAGAAAGTGCTTAGCTATTATAAGCACCTATCAGAAGCTGCCCTAAAGTTGAGAAAGAATCCTGCAAATTATCAAGTGGGTCAGGGAATAAGATTAGGGTGAGATGTTCCTGAGTGGAGGATAGTACATCATAAACAGCCCAAGTCCAGAGGATCACATGGCCGTGATTTATTATTTTTCGAGCAACAAGAACTTCGCATTCTGTGAAAGCAAACAGGTCTGTGAAGTCTGTAATCTGTTTGGACATTGTGAGAGAACCACTTCAATGAAGTTTCCAGATAATCATGGAAGAAATGGTAAACGGCAGAGGAGGCTTGCTTCCATTGCTTTTGTTAAGTTTAATGTTAAGAATTGATGTTTGCAAAATATGTAATGCGGTGTTCATTTGGTTATGCATGGTATCGAGACAGTGACATTAAGGTAACTAATGCAGCAAAGCATGTAATAAAACTTCAGTGAAGACGTGATCCGTCAGATTTCCTAAGGCCCACAGTGAATATTTCAGAAATATTAAGTCCAATCACATGTGAAGAGTTTTCATGACCAAAGATCATTTAATTTTAATTGTTTCTAAATATGTATATATTATCTGTAAATAATTTCTTTGGCTTGGCTTCGCGGATGAAGATTTATGGAGGGGGAAATGTCCACGTCAGCTGCAGGCTCGTTTGTGGCTGACAAGTCCGATGCGGGACAGGCAGACACGGTTGCAGTGGTTGCAAGGGAAAATTGGTTGGTTGGGGTTGGGTGTTGGGTTTTTCCTCCTTTGACTTTTGTCAGTGAGGTGGGCTCTGCGGTCTTCTTCCAAGGAGGTTGCTGCCCGCCGAACTGTGAGGCGCCAAGATGCACAGTTTGAGGCGATATCAGCCCACTGGCGGAGGTCAATGTGGCAGGCACCAAGAGATTTCTTTAGGCAGTCCTTACAGTACCTATAAATAGTTGATCCCTGCAGGGGGCTTTTACTTTTTTGAAGGGAAACAAGATGATCCACATAAAAGATGGTATTCCTTTCAGAACCAAGACTATTGTGCAGTATACATTGTTGAATCCGCCTCTCTGCTGGTTAGGTGTTGATGAAGGGCCCAAGCCCGAAGCATTGGTTATGCATCTTTTTCTCTACAATGTAAAGTGCACTGTTTGACCTGCTGACTTCCTCCAGCATTGTGTTTTTACTTCAATTACAGTGTCTGTAGACTTTCCTCTTTTACTAAAGGTATTGGTTGGTAGTTCTATCTCAGCAAGCAACAGAACCTGTGGACAGTACAGTGGGTATCTGGTTGTAGAAGGCAGATTAGTCCATCCTGAATAGTGTTGCTGTGCAGTGACAGAATGTATCAGTGAACGATTATGAGCGTTCCATGAATAAGCCTTGAGAGCAGAGACAAAATTCCAAAAGTCCCGTGGCAATTCTTTGTGGATCCAAACCAGTTTTGATATCAACCCTTGGTTGCTATCATCTAACTTCTTTGAGTTCACATTCTTGCTGACCCTTTCAAATCTAGCAATGCCACAATGAGATTTAAAGGTTCACCGATTTCAGTTCATGGAAGAGCACACTTGCCAGGGCATCGTGATATTTATATTACCCCATTTTTCTCTGCATTCCATTAATCTTTTGAGATGTACTGTCTGCACAATCATGCAATGAAGGGAAATCTACTTGGGGTAAAAATAAAATTGGAAAATATATTTTCATTACTCCAGCTTGGTGATACTATAATATGACACTTCAGTTCACAATTCTCTGCTTGCAAATATATAAAATCCAAATTTCTGTCAATATCACTCACTTGTGTTAAAGTAGTGAGCTGATAAGATAGCCAATATTCACGTCAGTCAAAGGGACAACCTTTTGCCTGAAAGTGGTGGTGGGGTTGGGGTGGGGGGGGGGGGTGACAGACTAAATGATATCACAGTCCAATACATCTCTTAAATATTAGTGCAAGAAATACTAAGGGTCGTTAGCAGAAACATATGTCAGTACAGATGTAACAATGAAGATGAACTCATTTTAGTTCTCAGAAAATACCAAGGTTTTTAGTATTCCTGGTTTGTATCACCAGGTCGTATCACCTATGCTCACATTGAAATATATGTAGAACAGGCTTCATTGTTTTAGACAATCTGAGTCACAACCAAATGGAGAATCAATTGTAAGTCACCTTCTCCAGTTTCTTTATGTTTTGCTAAAAAATAAAATACATTTTGAAGTGAAGTCACTGTTACAATATCAGATATGTGGCAGCTAATTACCCAGTTTGGGGTGTTTCTTACTCAGTACCTCACTGAAACATGAACCGAAATTATGCTGTCAAATCTCTGGAGTACAATTCAAGTCTGCCCCTTCCTGTTTCAGTTATGAACCTTCTCATTGTGGAGCCAAAGGTCAAGAACTACATGGTATGATTAGAAGAGACGGCCATGGTTGTCTGGCTATTGGAAAACATATACCCGTAGTTATCACCAAGTGTAAAGGTAATGCAATAAAGATAAAAGCAAGTGAATGCAAAATGTATTTGGAGGCCTTTCTTCGTCTGGCCAGAGAAATCTAACTAATCACTACAGGCATTTTCTTGGTGTCAACATTACTCATTTTTTTTGTGCATAGGCATGAATCTTGAAAGGAAATTGGCAGCACTTTTGATTTAATCACTTGCTTGAAGAAACATAATTCAATACATTATAGAGTGGAAGTGAAACAATTAGTACCTGATTCCATGCCTAGGAGTGTCAATTTGGCTTTAATTTGAAAAGAAAGGAGAGAATTATATGAGGGGAATGGTTTAATATCATCCTCTGAGTTTATGTAAGATGGTATAATTGCATAAGTATTTGTAATTTGAAAGAGGTTTAAAGTTAGTGCTATTGTGGGTCTCCTCTCACACAATGGATTATTTTCTTGCTTTCTCTCAGGAGATGAGCTGTGCTGAAGAGGCTACGTTTAATTATCAGTCTTCTTGAACATCACTATGTATATTCAAGAGGGAAATGTTTATGTGTATTTTGGTCATTAGTGTTAAAATTTCAAAAATAAAATAGATGGTGAATGATAATCCAGTGTGCAGCAGAGGACATCTAGAGTGACCATTCTCAACGGGGGCCATAGCACATTAAGGTGGGGGGGGGGGGGGAAACACATGGATTGAAATCTTTAATAAGGGTGGCCCAAGGTGAATAGGGGGAAGGAAAAGACTTTGCTGCTAGGCTAACGTGAGATTTTTTGTAGAGGCATTTTGAGACAGCTTAGAATGACCTAGATAAATGTGGAAAATTAACAATGATTTAGAGGAGCATACAGAGATACTATAAATAACCAACATTTCGGGCCTGAACCCTTCATGAAGGTATGAGCAAAATGTAGGCAGGTGCCAGAATAAAAAGGTTAGGGGCAGAGGGAGGAGCACAGGCCCACAGGCAAGAGGTGGATTAGAGAGGGAGGGGAAAACAGCAAACAAGAGGAGGGGAGAATGGTTCTGAGAATAGAGATGGAAGGAGGTGGTGAGCTAAAAGAAAGGAGACAGAGAGATAGTGGTGGGATCATGTTGTAGGTGAAGGAAATCGCAGAGGATAATGTTGGACACGGAGGTTGATGGGGTGGCAAGTGGAGACACGGGAAATCCTGTTTATGTTGAATCTGGGGGCAGAGGGGCCCAGGGCAGATGTGTGGGAAATGCTTTCAGAGCATTTCTTGCTTTGACGTGATTGTGTTTGACTGACTTTGGCTATGAAATTTCTTCCACATAGTTTTCCTCTTGTTCTCTCACCTTCACTTCCAGGAGCTAAGTGTGCAAGTCGAGAAGTTTTGCTCCATATTGCTCGTGTCTGCAAGCACCCTCGTTTTGCTTTGAGTTTTTGTGATGGTAGTGAATGTCTTCTGCAGCTTTGATTGAAGAAGGTATATAATGTTCATTATTTTCCATAAAATTTAAGCCGACATTTGAACTAACTATTGTAAGAAGTGCTTTCATTTTGTAACAGTTATTTTTTGTAAAATTTGCAAATAATTTTATCCATGAATTTTCCAGCAAAAAGAAGTTTTGGCAGTATTCAGTAGAATAGTTATCGTATGGTTTCTTTACCATAGAACCATAGAACATTACAGCACAGCAACAAGCCCATTCAGCCCTTCTAGTCTGTGCTGAACCATTTTTTTGCCTTGTCCCACTGACCTGCAACCAGTCCATCACCCTAAATACCTCTCCCATCCATGTATCTATCCAAATTCTTCTTAAATGTTAAAATTGAGCCTGCATTCACTACCTCAGCTAGCAGCTCATTCCACACTCCCACCACTCTCTGTGTGAAGAAATTCCCCCTCTCGTTCCCTCTAAATGTCTCCCCTTTCACTATTAACCCATTTCCTCTGGTTTGTATTTAATCTACCTTTAGTGGAAAAAGCCTCTCTACATTTCCTCTGTTTATACCCCTCATAATTGTAAATAGCTTTATCAAATCTCCCCTCATTCTGTACCCCCACCCCCACTTCTCCTCTGACCAGTGACCAGGAGCCAGTCCTAGGACGGTTACGGAGACCTCGGCAGCCGCAGAATCGTCTCAACCTGTAAATATTGTGAGATTCCTTGTTACTGCCCCCCGCCCCCCCGGGACAATTTTAAAGAAGGGGGTGAATGTGGTGGTACACCACCGGCCTACTGCAGAGGGCAACCTCTGTACCTGCAGGAGTGTAAGGGAACAGGACAACACCTGGTCGGCCGTCAATCAGTCGGCCTGAATGGATCAAGCCCCACCCAGTCAGGTGTCAATCACCCTCTGGGATATAAGCCTGCGCCGGCCTCCCGAGGCCTCATTCAGAGTTGCTGCAGCCACAGCCAGCCTGGTTTTGTGGAAGTCTTTGTGGATTAAATTGTGGTGCGCTGTTAGCCAGAATCAGACACACACAAGGTAAAGACTGTTAATCCACAAAGACTTCCACAGAGCCAGGCTTGCAGTGGCTGCAGCAACTCTGAGTGTGGCCTCGGGAGGCCGGTGCAGGCTTATATCCCGGAGAGTGATTAACACCCAACTGGGTGGGGCTTGATCCATTCAGTCTGACTGATTGATAGCCGGCCAGGTGTTGACCTGTCCCCTTGCACTCCTCCAGGTACAGAGGTTGTCCCCTGCAGTAGGCCGGTGGTGTACCACCACACTACGCTTCAGAGAATAAAGTCCTAATCTGTTTAGCCTTTCGCTGTAACTCAGTTCCTGAAGTCTGGGCAACATCCTAGTAAATCTTCTCTGGACTTTTTCTATCTTATTGATATCTTTCCTGTAGTTAGGTGACCAAAAGTGCACACAATATTCCAAATTTGGCCTCATGAATGTCTTACAAATTTTACTATGACATTGCAGCTCTTGTACTCAATACTTTAATTTACGAAGGCCAATATGCCAAAAGGTCTCTTTACGGCTCTCTTTGTGAGGGGTGCTGGACAAAGTAGTGACTGTCTGCCTTACGGTAGACAAAAGTTAAAGAATTTCATGTATGTTACGTTCTAAATGTAGTATTACATGACAATAATGGCACCTTTAACCTTTACAACCCTTTCTACCTGTGACGCCTCTTTCAGGGAATTACGTTTCTGTATTCCCAGATGCCTCTGTTCTATCACATTCTTCAGTGCCCCACCATTTACTGTGTATGTCATTTCTTGGTTTGACCTTCCAAATGTAATACCTTACACTTGTCTGCATTAACTTCCATCTGCCACGTTTCAGCCCATTTTTCCAGTTGTTCCAGATCCCTCTGCAAGCTTTGAAATCCTTTTTTGGCTGTCCACAATTTGATCTCGCAAAACCTTTCTCTGCCTAAATTGTGTTTGAATCCATTTTCAAATGAAAGCATGGGGCCAAGCAAAGTGAAACCATACATAAAGAGAAGAAAGATAAACTCTTGAATGACTTCAAAACCCTTTGAGATAATTTCGAGAGAAGGCCAACACTCAAACAAATGATTACTAAACTGTCACAGAAAGTAGAAAAGGGTCTTCTTGCATCATACAAGATTAGTGAATTGATTTCTAAAAGTGAAAATGCTCATAATGTTGCTAAATCATTTATTTTGCCTTAAGTGTCCATAATAATATCTAAAGTCATGCCAATGAAACGATTCAGGCAATTACTTTGTGTAATTCCACTGTTTCTGGAAGAATTAATGAGATGGCAAGGGACATTGAAAAGCAATCAGTCACTTCATTACAATCCAAGAAATTCTCTCTACAATTAGACAAATCCACTCTGCAAGTGAACGATGCTCTTCTCAATGCTTATGCCAGATTCTGGATTGGAAACGAGCTGATGGAAGAGATGCCATTTGCCAGAAGGATTAAAACAGATAATAAGGGTTGGACTATTTTTGAAGAAGTTAAGAATTATATAAATGAGAACAGTACTCCATTTGAGAACAGCATTGCCTGTGCAACTGCTGGTGCCTCTTCAGTGGTTGGGCGATGATTGCGACTAGCATCAACCACACGAGACAGAGTGCAAGTAAAACACTAGTTTTAATAGGCTAATATATACAGCTAGGCCTTGCCTCTGTGCAAGCCTAGGCCAGAATGAATGAGAATGAGCTGCAACCGGTTTATCTACACAAGGTCGCCAGGTGGTGGCCCCTGGTGACCTAGTGGTATAATATCACACCACCACAGGCAATACAGAGAGTTCATCACACGCCTGAGAAATGTTAAACCTTCAGTCTTTACTGTTCATTGTGTTCATAGGGAACACTTATTTGCTCAAAACAGGAGGATGTTTAAATATTTCACTTTTAATTATCATAAAGACTCGTAAACTTTATAAAATCATATTTCAAGACCGTCTATTCTCGCAGTGATCCAGGCTCAAATCCGCTGCTGTCGGTCAGGTTTGCATATGTTCTCCCAGTGTCTGCATGGGTTTTCTCTGGCTGCTCCAATTTCTTCTTACCCTTCAAGTCATATGGGGGGGGTTTAGGTTATTGGAGTATGTGGGCGGCATGGGCTCGTGTGCAGGGAGGGTCTGTTACCATGTTGCATGACTCACTTTTTAAAAAAAATTTACAGCTATTCTAGATCCTGCTGCTGCACACTGAGTTGAGGTGGCTGCCCAAAGGAAATTGTCTTTGTTGTTTTTTATGCTCTCTGGGACGCGATTGTTTCTTTTCTTTCTCATAATGAACATGGGGAAAGACTTGTTGATCCAAAGGCAACATATTTTATCTGGCAGATATCTTTGATAAACTCAATTTATTGAACAAGAACCTCATTGATAGTAAGGGAGACATTGTTCATTTCATAAACAAAAAAGCTCAAAGTCTATTGGAATAATATCAGACATTGGGAATTTTTACTTTTGCTATATCTGAACTCGAATGCAGAGGCACTGAAGGATGATGGCTGTGGGAAGCGCCTAACGCAAAACACACAGATTTACAGGAAAGGTTTAATGACCTATTAAACCTCGATATCCTGTTTGAAGAACAACGCATTGATGTTGATGTAGAAATTCAAGAGAAGTTGATTGATCGTAATTGCATGCCATAAATTTGATCAATTTTAAAAAGGTTTTTGCGTTAAGAGTAATCGGCTAAAGAAATGGGAAAAGGCCTAAATAATTTTCATTGCCTATCCCTCAACGTACTTAGTTGAATGTGGATTCAGCAAGGTAGTTTACTTGTTGGAATTCAGGGACAGACTTGATATCCCAAACCTTGACTTTCAACGAACACTATCCAATTTGGAGCTGGACATCCAAAAAATTTGCACAGGAACATCAAGCTCAAGGATCTCACTGAAAGTTTCATTTTATAAGAATTATTTATTAAAATTCTTTTTATTATGTTTTCACATCATTGAGTTTATGCTTAAGGTTCGCTCAAAACCCTTTGTGTATGAACCAAATCAAGAATCTTGTTTTAATTTTTTTGTTATAGGTATGCTTGTATTTTCTTCTTTCCTACGTGTTCAAAAAGAATGATTTCCTATTTGTCCACTTGTTCTGAAATCTCAACCCACGGTTTTTATGCTCTAAGTAAAAGCCTTGTTTTTCTTTTCACCTCAAGTAACATAAAATATTTTAAATTTTTTCTCTATGTGGTCGGTGGGAGAGAAGTACCGAAGAAACCAATTAAACTTGACTGATTGGTACACAGGGAAGGGGACCTAATAAATTTTGAGCAAAGTTGTAACGGGGTGGTCACAGCCCAAGTAAGGTTGAGGATGGTTGATCTGGAGTCAGCCACAAACTCAGGGACCAGCATCATGGATTAACTCCATGCCCTGGTGCATTTATGGTGAAAGATAGGTTTTCGAACATCCAGGGTTTCAGTGATGCACTCCACATGTGCAAGTTCTCCTTTTTGTTACCAGCCTTTTATCTTTCATGTGCATTTTCCCTCATGTTCATTCACAATTTATGAAATTTATTGAAATGACCCTGTGCTATGAGTTACAATGAAAAGAAAATATTGCTGTCTGCGATATAGTTGATATTTTCTCATTGAAGTATTCTCCTCTCAACCCAGGGTCAGCGCCAAGGGGGAGCATCCACGGGCATTGCCCCTCTCAAGCGAGGTGCCGTGCCCCATCTACAGTCATGGCCATTGCTCACCATCGGACACCCCCCCGTCCTGCTGACTGAGTTTATGAGCATTCCTCTGTGCCCCCCAAGCATGCTAATGCCCCACTCTAACGTACATTCATTATAGCGCCAACCTTGACTCAACCTGTGATTCTGCCTGCTCAGTGGGCTCACTTTTATGGTAGAGTAACAGTAGGTGAGCCTAGAGCAGGTGGCCAAACTTAGCATAAAAGCCACACACTATAGACCTCAGCTGTTTGAGAGCTGCAACAATCACACGATCGCAAGCCACGCTGACTACAACTACCATTGTGAGCAGCGGCTAGTACGATTCCTGCCACAGCCAACATACCATACATATCATTGTATAGGATGGATTTGTATAGGACGACCCTGGAATTTTCACCTAAAATATTGGTTTTGAGCGATACCCAAATCATCTTCCAAATTAGATAATTGCGGCAGAGTCCCTTCTGTCATTTAAAAGAAGGTTGGATGTGGACATGGAGGTGAGGGGGTTAGAGGGTTATAGGCGGAGAACAGGAGGGTTGAGCTAGTGGAGTTGTTCCATTGAACCGGTGTGGACCTGAAGGGCCGTCATGGCCTGTTTCCGCTCCGTAAACAGTTATATGGTTAAATATGATGATTCCGCCAAATCTGGTACTTATTGCAGACCAGTGGATGGTGTTAAAAGAAAATCACGATATTTCAATAAATTATGATTTAAAGGTTTAAATTTTATTTGGATATTTTAAAAGAAACCATCTGTCTGTTTAAAGCCAGTACAGAGACATCATCAGTCAGACCGGGCAGATGAATC
Source organism: Narcine bancroftii (assembly GCF_036971445.1). Lineage (NCBI taxonomy): Eukaryota > Metazoa > Chordata > Chondrichthyes > Torpediniformes > Narcinidae > Narcine > Narcine bancroftii. The sequence continues at coordinate 175,789,258 of NC_091472.1, forward strand.
CGGCGGAGGAGCCCTCAGACTTTGCAAATAACCTTTGGACGATGGGTGAGATTGCATCGGAGCCAGCAGGAAGATAGGATGGCAATGTTGGAACTTTGTTGTAAAGGTAAGGAATTTTAGACTCTTTGTATAAGACAATGTTATATGTGGATTGTAGAGGAGCACTTGGCCTCTCTGGAATATTGTGGATTGTGGAGGGTCACATGATCACCCTGCCTGAAACATATTCAGAAATTGCATCACCTGCCAATCAAGGTTGGACTCCATCCACCCATTAGTGCACACCTTGCCATTGGCTCATTTAAATGACTCGGGGTCATCATTGGTCAGACACCCAGATCACAACAGTATAAAACATGAATGAATACCACAATTCTTTCTCTCTGCCTCTTGGTCCAAGTCCTTGACATTACTGCACATCAGGTCACTACTGTGAACATCGCTGGAGGAGTCACTGGTAAGGTACGCATTACTCTTCAGGTGAGCTATAGTTCTGTGCTAGATCAGTGCTTGCAGAGAGCTGCACCCCAATTGGTGCAGAGAACCAGGAGTGGGTATGAAAGCCTCTATCTGTGAAGTATGTACACGTGCAGAGGCATGTAGAAGATAGGTGGCCACTGGTATTGGAGTCCAACCTGGACCTGATGGGAATGTCTATATCATTGCTTAGTAGTAGTGATTAAGTATCATTTGACGTTCTCTTCTGTTTGTCAAGTCAAGTTTATTGTCATCTGATTGTATCAGTACAACCCAACGAAACAGCGTCCTCTGGTCCTCGGTGCAAAAATATCATCCTGTGTGTTCATTAAAGATAGCTGTAATTGTTTTTTTTTGAGTTTAATATATAAATCCTACACACAAAGCCTTCTAATATAACAAACAACAGGTTATATCATATTTATATGGCAAATTTAATATAAATGTGAATTGAAAACCTACCATAATTGTTTATTTAACAATATTTCTGTAAATCATCAAATTCTATCAATATGGTAATTAAATGTTTATCTCTTTATCATGATATAATTCAATATAATACTGGATAGAAAACAAATAAGACTAAATTAAACAATCCCTTTATCTAAACAAGGGTAAATTCTGTCTTAATTAATTATATGATTTGTGACAACCATATTTAAACTCATGTTTAACCAGTTCATCTAAAAAAAGATAAAAAGAATAAAAAGAAAATTTTTAAAAAGCTAAAACTAATCTAACCCCTCACTCTAATTAAAGTTAACTTGTAAAACTGTAAAAATATGGATTGAATAGCAACCTCCAGACACCAGACCGAGAGTCTCCGGAGCATCCAAACTTCTTAAATCTTCCAATTATGATAATCATCTATGAATGGCCCCCACATCTTGCCAAAATGAAACTTTGTATCTTTAATGTTGTATCTAATTAAACAGGACATAATATTATGTAACCACTGGGCATGAGAAAGAGAGGAATCATCCTTCCATTTCATTAAATTTGCTCGTCTAGCTATCAATGAGGTAAAAGCTAGAATTTTCTCATGGGTTGAAGTCAAAAGTATATCCTTTTCTCAATAAACACCAAACAAAGCAAAGAGAGGGCATGTTTCTAATTTAATCTTTAAAATCTTAGAAAAAATTTGAAAAATACCTTTCCAAAAGTTTTTCTAAATTAGGACATTCCCAAAACATATGAATCAAAGGGGTTTCAAAACTTGTATACTTATTGGTGCCTTTTTTAAACAACAGAACAATGTGAGTTATTCTCCAATCTTCTAGCCACACTCATGGCTAAGAACATTTTAAATATTTTTGACAGAGCCCCTATCATTTTTACACCAGCCTCCCTCAAGGTCTGAGGGAATATCTTGTCATGCCTGATGGATTTATCCACCCTTATTTCTTTAAGACGGCAAGCACTTTAATCTGTATAGGTTCCATGATCCCTTTGATTGTTTTCCTTACTTCCCATGACTCTCTGCCTGTTTTCTGAGTGAATATTGATGGAAAAAACTTTAAAATCTCCCCCCATCTCTTTTAGCTCTATACAAAGCTGACCTCTCTGATCTTCAAGGGAACCAATTTTGTTCCTTACTATCCTTTTACTCGTAACATACCTGTAGAAACCTTTAGGATTTTCCTTCACTTTGTCTGCCACAGCAACCTCATGTCTTCTTTTCATGTCTGATTTCTAACTTGAGGTTTTTCTTGCATTTGTTATACTCCTCAAGTACCTCATTTATTCCATGTTGTCTCTACCTGTTATACACCTCTCTCTTCTTCTGAACCAAATCCCCAATATCCTTCAAAAACCAAGGTTTCTCATATCTTCTAACCTTGCCTTTAATCCGGACAGGAACATACATACTCTGTTCTCTCAAAATTTCACCTTTGAAGGACTTCCACTTGCCCAGAAACAACTTATCCCAATCCACACATTCTAGATCCTTTCTCATTTCTTCAAAATTGGATTTTCTCCAATTTAGAATCTTAACCCAAGGTCCAGACCTAACCTTCTCCATAAATTAACTTGAAACTAATGGCATTATGATCACTGGATCCAAAATGTTCCCCTACACATACTTCTGTCACCTGTAGGAGATCCAGTATTGCACTCTCTCTAGTTGATACCTCTCTATATATTGATTTAAAAAACTTTCCTGAACACATTTGACAAACTCCAAGCCATCCAGCCCTTTTACAGTATGGGAGTCCCAGTCAATGTGTGAAAAATTAAAGTCTCCTACTATCGCAACCTTATATTTCCTGCAGCTGTCTGCGATTTCTCTACAGGTTTGCTCCTCCAATTCTTGACAACTATTGGGCAGTTTATAATACTACCTGATGAGTGTGGTCATACCTTACCTTTCCTATTCCTCAGCTCCACTCATGTAGTCTCAGTACACAAGCCCTTTGGTCTGTACTGCATGAGCAAATCTGTGACTTGCAATGCCACTCCTTCCCCTTTCACCCTCCATTCTATTGCATCTAAAGCAATGGAAACCCAAAACATTGGGCTGTCAGTCCTGCCTTTCATGAAACCAGGTCCCACCTTCCGTGGAAGGGAACCAAGTGATCCTGAAGTCCTCCCTCCTACACCACGTCTTTAGCCATGTGTGAAGCTGCATTATCATCCTGTTTCTATGCTCACTAGCATGTGGCACAGGTAGCAATCCTGTGAGCTCAACCCTGGAGAGCCTAACCTTCAAACTAATGACTAACGCTCTGAACTCTCCTTGCAGGACCTCCTCACCCTCCCTCCTGTGGCTGCTATGAACTTGATCTGAGATATCTCGGACCCTGGCACCAGGAAGTATACCATTCGGGATATTCGATCTCTTCCACAGAGCATCTTATCTGTCCCCCAAACTATGAAACCCCCTATCACTGCAGCTCGCCTTGTCTCCTCCCTTCCCTTCTTAGCCACAGGATCAAACTCCGTGCCAGAAACCTGATCGTCATGGCTTGTCCCTGGTAGCTCCCCCTCCTCAACAGTATCCAAATTGGCATACGTGTTATAGAGGGGAACGACAACAGGGGGTGCCCTGCACTGAATGCCTGTTCCCTTTCCCCTTCCTGACTGTCACCTACCTACCCTCCTCCTGCCTCCTAGGGGTGATAGAGTCCCTTTAACTCCTGTCTATCACCCCCTCTCCCTCCCAAATGATCCAGAGTTCATCCAACTCCAGCTCCAATTCCCTAACACTGTCTGTAATTAGCACTGTCTGGATGCACTTCATGCAGATGAAGTCATCAGGGATCTGTTGGCTTCCCTGACAAGCCACATTCTTCAAGAGGAGCATTCCCCTGCCTTGGCTGCCATTCCCACTGTCTACAACTAAATGAAAAAAAAGTGTGATGTACTGTATAAAACCTGCCCTTAACTGTGCCTACCTGCTGAATCCTTGTTGTTCCTCGAATAGGGTGATCCTTTTTTTTTAACCTCAACTCCTGCACCAGCACCTCAGCCTCCTCTCCGAAGCTTCTTGATCCAAAGTCTTGCCACTCTGACTCCAACAATGACCGCTCCCTCGAGTTTCAGGAGTCACCTCTCAGTGAATGCAGACAAAACACATCACTGGCTGCAATGCACCAGCATGCCCTTTGTCCATTAAGGAAAAGGGATTTGATTATTAAGACCTCATATCTGGCACAAAACTCATGGTCTGGAAAGCAGTGATTCCTTCCTACTATATACTTCTGAGACCAGTATCACCTACATAAGGAACTAGGAAGATATCATTGATGGTATCCTACAAAATCATCCAAATTAATTGGAAGACAAAGGGGCCCAACACCAGTGTCCAACATCCTTAGCATTGATCCCTTAGTTCCACTCAGTAAATTATGTTGCTTATCCTCATGCCCAACATCAAAAACTGGAAACAGACATTTTATTCTGACATCTGTCACGTCAAATTGGAGAGTGAGGATTCAGATGGAGTTGAGGAAATCAAGGTCATGTATCAGGAACACCTGGAAACTCTTTGCAAGAGGCACATGACCTCACAAATGATCAAGTTGTCCACCCTAATGATCGACTTCTACCCAATCTATGGGAGAGCCTACAATTCTCACATTGGCTCCACTAGTGACCTAAGCACCCCTTTCTCCTTTACCTTAAACCTCTGGCCTCTAGCTTTAGACCCTCCTTCCCTGGAGAAAAGGCAATGACAATTCATCTTATGTCTGCCCGTCATGAAGTTATAAAGCTTTAAAAGTTCACCTTCAGTCTCCTACAGATGGATAAAAGAGTCCCAGCCTATCCAGTATCTCCTTACTTAACCCTGTCCACTAAGGTTAACATGATTATTGTCCAACAAAACTTTCTAGACTCATCAAAACATCTTCCCTCACCCATTTTCTTACTTTTTACCTTTCCAAACCATTGTTGTATATATAGCAGGGGAATTGACGTTGATCGGAAAGTATGTGACACTTTCTCCAGTAAATACTGGATTCATATTTGCTGTGTACCTTTGTTCTTAGAGATTCACATCCAAAAGCGTCAGAGATATTGGTTCAGTACTCTGGAGTTCTCTCCATAAATCCTCCTGCTTCTTCATCTCTTTTAATACTGGAAAGCTGACCTTTAAATCTATCTTTTTCATCCCTTTGATATCTCTGTCATTGCCTCGGCATTCACTTTTGTTTTCATTATACCATTTAAAAGTGCTTTGAAACATTTCACGTTTCAAAGGGAATTATATGAAAGTGAATTGTTGTCATTGATAAGATATTTCCCAGGTGTGCTGCCTCCACTGTTGTTAAATGTCTGCCTCACTGTGAGGAATATCCTGGGAGCCCTTTTATCATGCTTGCTTTAATATTATTTTGAGTCATTACATGAACTCCTGAATAATGCTGTGCAAGGTTTGCTTACCTAATGAAAGAATACAAATATGCATTGATTAAAGACCTGCTGTTATTGATTAACTTCTACATACCATTTGAATATTCAATGCCTTGTTTATATAAAATTTAATTAATGCATCCAATTTCAAGTATGAAAGTATACTCACAATGCCCACAATTTAGAAGCTTATTCAATGTCAATCCCAGGTTCTCAAAATTCTCAAGTCAAGTTTGTGATCATTTGATTGCATAAGTACAACCTGACAAAACAGCCTTCTCTGGTCCTCAATACAAAGCACACAGACTCACAACCAGATATAACGCACATACAGACAAACAATACATACGTAAGACAAGTATTCATATATACATATATGCTTCATGAATATGAGAGTCTCAGATGGTTAGTGTGAGTAGTTCCTTTGGTTGTTTCACATTCTCACTGCCCGTGGGAAGTACGGTGGTGCTAGCTCCGATACTCCTGTATCTCTTTCCTGATGGGAGCCGCTGAAAGATGCTGATGGGGTGGAAGGGGTCCTCAATGATTTTATGCACCCTTTTCAGACAATGATTCCAGTGGATCATATCCATGTTGGGGTGGAGGGGAAATCATTGGGTGCCATTGTGGGTGCATGTAACCTGAATCAGTATATCATTAAGTGAAATAATTCATAACTAAATCATATAAACCACAACCAAATATTCTTCTTCACCTAACTTATTAATAGAGATATAAGAATCTTAAAAGGGCTAACAAAGCAGAAAATATTTGAACTATGCTAACAATTTTTAATTTGCAAAGTACAAAAGTAAAAATTAGATCCAGGAGTGATCAGCAAAATGGTAATTTACTGTTCTGTCAAATCAATCCACGTCTCTCCAGTACCACTGAGGAACACTGAGAATTGCAGTCACTGAGGTCTAATGTAAGAGTGAAACACAGTAGTCTGCCGACGCAGTGATTGAAATAAAAACAAAATGGTGGAGAAATAATGCACTTTATGAACACTATGATTCAAGGATGCTTATGGGGGCGACTCCAATGAATTTTCTAGGACTGAGTGAAATTCAAAAATGCTTCAGATGCTGAAAATCTAAAATAAAAACAGGGCAGGCAGTATCTGTGGAGAGACAAAGAGCAAATCTTCCTTTGACTTGAAATGTTAACTTTCATTCCCTTGCTACAGCTACTTACTGACCTGTTGTGTGTGTTCCAGCATAGAGTCATAGAGTTTTACAGCATGGAATTAGGCCCTTAAGGCCAATGTGTCCATTGTAACCCAGTTGCCTGTCTAAACTAACCCCAGTTTTCTGTGCTAGGACATATTCCTCAAACATTTTAGTATCCATATAAATGTACAAATATCTTTTTAAATATGACCATAGTTCCTGACTTTACCACTTCCTCTTGGAGCTTGTTCTATATACTCATCAACCTCTGAGAGAATGTTTTCCATTTTAAATCTTTCCCTCTCTCACCTTAAACCTATGCCTAGTTTTAGACTCCCTTATCCTCGGAAAAAGATGGACTATTCACCTTACCTATTCATGATTTTGTATACTTCTGTAGGTCACCACTCAGCCTCCAGGGTAAAAAGTCCAAGTTCATCCAACCTCTGGTTAAATCTCAAGCCCTCTACTCCTGGTAAAATCCTTGGAATTAATTTTGTACCCTTTCCGGTTTAATGACACCCTGCCTGCAGCAAAATGGCCGTGTTATCATTCCTGAGAACTATGTACCTGTTCCTCAAGTACCTATTCAACGATACTTCCAGAGCCCAGCTATTTGCTGTGTAGCCCCTGCCCTGTTTTGACTCTCCAAAATGCAACACCTCGTACTTATCCAAATTGCACCCATCTTCTATTCCACAGGCCACTGACACAGTTGATTCAAATTCTATTGTAATCTTAGGTAGCCTTCCTCATTGACCATGATGCCAATAATTTTAGTGTCACCAGGAAACTTACTTTCTTTTACACATGCATTCCCATCAAGATCATTGAGATAATTGATGAATCAAATGCAGCCAGCACTGATTCCTGTAGCACACCATTTCTCACCAGCCTCCAGTCTGAAAATCACCCTCTATTACCACCCTCAAATGCCTACAGCCTGAATAATTTTATATCTATATTATGGTTGCATCTGGGACTGCCTGGTTGCTTTGTTGACAATGTAAATTTTGCATTTCCATAAAAAAGAAAGGTAAAAAAATTCCTATTTTTCTAAAGAACCCATGTTTTTCGGATCTTTCTTTGTAAGACAATACTCCAATCACAGGGATTAGACTCAATCAAGTCCAAGCCATGTTCATTCTATGCAAAGTGATCCAACCTAACCAAACTCAACCTCACAGAGATTGGCAAGTGCAGGAAGTCTTTTAAGGTAGAGCATCATTACTGCAATACCAAGAACAAAGGGCGGTACTGCTTAGTTTTAAATACTGCAGGGCCTTTTTGGGCAATGGTAGCAAATTTTACAACATTCAACCTATCCATGTTATATAGTTATGTAGGAAAGGTCACAGATGCTAAACTGAAACCAAAACTTCCTTTTGTTTCTACCTCATGAGAAATGAATGCCCTGTTTTTCCTAAACTAATTCAATGGATTTTTAACAAATTGAGGTATCTGGATTGATACCTGTTTCAAGTGATAAGGAGACAGAATGGAGGGATTGATGATTGAGAAAAATTGAAAAAGTTCAGACCAAATTATAAGAAATAGAGAGGATGCCCATGAGAATGTGAGCCTTAAAGCAGTGACAAAGTTGAGAAGCAGAGAGCATTCCATTGTATATGTCGATGACTCAGCAAGGCTAAAGCTGATTGTGAAGAACAATAACTCCTTTTTTGGCATAGACAATAAAAAACTATTAACTATTGTGAAATTGTATAAGGGACACGGCGCAGCATAACAAATTCTAAGATATATCCTAAGTCTATTTGAATGTTCTGGAAAGCTGGAAGATTGTCTGAATTAATTTGCAACTTGTGAGCCACATGACAGACTCCCTTGTGGTGAGATTAGTTGCATGCACCTGTCCTTTTTGCTGTAACTTTGCAAAGCAACAATAAAATACAGTGAAATTTGTAACCACATTTGTTTGTTTGACAATAATCTCAGGTTCACTTTCATACCCAAGTTCAAGTGAATTTTTAAAATACATTTTTAGAGTACCAATGAAATGTTTCAAAAATTTCAGAGGAGCATCATCATTATTTTGCATTCACATAGATAATTTATTCAATTTATTAAGCAGATGCAATTATTATTAGAAATTGATTTTGCACCCATCAATTTCCATGGCTTTGCATCAGCATTTCTTACTTTACATATATGGTTTATAATAGTTCTCTTTTCAATTAGAAAACTTAAATTTAGAAAGAATTGGAACTGGGAACTTATTCTGCAATATACAAAATAAAAACTGTATATTAAAACCTCCAAATTTTATTTTGATTATTTCATAGTTTGGTTATTTCCAATGATAGAGAGCTCCAGCTTAATGTGAGGCTGATCAACATTAAAAGGCATCCTGAGTTTAGAAACATTCATCCAGAATTATAGTCCTGTAATAAAGCAATATTGTACCAAGAGGGCCCATGGTAAATGTTTCCTGTATGGAAGACATCACACAGTGTGAGGCACATTGCAGATTGTAACAGATAAAGGAATGTAATAGTGTTTATTAACTAAAAGCACCATGTTACCCTCCAGTTTAACAACTTTATCGTGCAATAGTGAAAGATTATTTTGGAACGTGGTCACAACCTTCTCAAAAATAGACACCACACTCCATCATTTGTGGAATATTATATTCACTTATAATTCTAAAAGCAGCATTATTTTTCACTTATTAAAATAGAAACCTATTAGTTAGTGATACTTCATCACTCAGTTAAAATTGAATCCTTGAAAGAGTTTTATTCATTTAGCTGGTTTTAAATGATATAGGTTGGTGCAGCTTCTATGTAATTTGCATAAATACAGGATGAACATTTCCATCAAACTGTCTACATGCAGGAAGCAACAGAACTATTCTCCAATTTTTACCAAAATCCAAACACCTCTGACTTAGTTTGGTAAACAGAGAAATAATGTGACCAACATGAGCATGTAAAGTAAAAATACAAAATTCTGGAGAAGTTCTGCAAGTCCAACTGTGTCCTTTATAGAGCAAAGGTAAAGTTACATAACTGACATTTGGGGCTTGAGTCCTTCATCAAAGTATGAAAAAATGCTAGCAGGTGTCTGAACAAAAGAGGGGGAAGGGAAGGGGGTGGCAAAGGCAGGAGATGATAGGTGGAGAAAGGAAGGGGGACCGCAACAATGAGGGTGGAAGAACTAGAAAGACAGGAAAGAGGGAGGGGAAAGAAAAGGTGAGCGGGTTTAGTGGAAAGCAGTAAAGTCAATGTTAATGACTTTCTGTCTGGAGAGTGCCCAGATGGAAAATAAGGTGTTGTTCCTCCAATTTGCAGGTGGTCTGGATGTGAATGTACACAAGGCCATGATCAAACATGTGAACCTGGGAGTGTAATTCAGAATTGAAATGGTTGGCCACTGGGAGGTCGCTGTGGTTGTGAACAGAAAGGAGGTGCTCAGCAAAGCAATCTTCCAATTTGCGACCAGTCTCTTGATGGAGAGAAGGCCACAAAGGGAGCACTGGAGGCAGTAAATGTTTTTTCTTCAACCAGATTTTTGTGATTAACTTCTGACCATATAAAATGAATGATGTAGACCTTTTTCTTTCCACTCACATACCACTTTAAGTATTCCCTATGCCACAGCTGTTCTGTGATTAGTAAGGTGATATGTGAGTGATATGTGAGTGGAAAGAAAAGGTTTGAAAACTACCTAACCAAACTCAACCTCACAGAGATTGGCAAGCGCAGGAAGTTTTTTAAGGTAGAGCATCATTACTGCAATACCAAGAACAAAGGGCAGTACTGCTTAGTTTTAAATACTGCAGGGCCTTTTTGGGCAATGGTAGCAAATTTTACAACATTCAACCTATCCATGTTATATAGTTATGTAGGAAAGGTCACAGATGCCAAACTGAAACCAAAACTTCCTTTTGTTTCTACCTCATGAGAAATGAATGCCCTGTTTTTCCTAAACTAATTCAATGGATTTTTAACAAATTGAGGTATCGTACCTAATTGACTCATTATGTGCATGGTTTCATAACTCCAAAGGAAATGGGTCAATAATAATTTTTCTTAAGCAAAATATTTCAGTAACAATTGTGTCTAAAGCAGTGAGTCTCAACCTTCCCTTCCCAGTCACATCCCACCTTAAGCAAACTCTTACTAATCACAGAGCACCGATGGCATAGGGGTTACTTAAAGTGGTTATGTGAGTGCAAGGAAAAAAGTTGAGAACTACTGATATAGACCATATCAAGGCTGGCTATTCTCTTATCAAACTTTTTTTATTTTAATGAATTTAAATCAATTGTGGATAATGTTCCTTATTATTCTCTTCTTTTTACTGAAATTCAGTGGAAGTCAATGTGTGACTGTTCACAATTTTTTCCCTGGAGGAGTTCACACCTGTACTTTCAAACATTTCAAACTCCTCCACATCATTACATAGAATGAATCACTGTTTTTCATATCAACACGCAAGGGCCTTTGTGTGGTTGAGGAGGAGCTCAGCCTACTGCACTTGAAGATTGGAAAGCAAACGAAAGCTTGGATCAATTTCAGAACCATGGAGAGCTACATAACATTTTTCAGTTTGCAATGTGGGAAGTGTGTTGTTATTAAATTAGGGCATCATGCTCTTTAATCTGTTGTGCAATTGAATGCAAACATAGAAAATAGGTGTAGGAGTAGGCCATTTGGCCCTTCAAGCCTCCACCACCATTCATTTTGATCATGATCTAAATCTAACTCTCTCTTAAATATAGCTATGGAACCGGCCTCAATCACTTCCTGTGGCAGAGAATTCCATAAATTCACCACCCTCTGAGTGAAAAAATTCTTCCTCATCTCAGTCCTAAAGGACTTCCCCTTTATCCTTAAACTGTGACCCCTGGTTCTAGACTTTCTCAACATTGGGAACAATTTTCCTGCATCTAGCCTGTCAAATCCCTTAAGAATTTTGAACGTTTCTATTAAATCTCCTCTTAATCATCTAAACTCCAGTGAGTACAATCCAAGTCGTTCTAGCCTTTCTTCATATGCAAGTCCCACCATCCCTGGGATCAATCTGGTAAATCTTTTCTGCACTCTCTCCATGGCAATGACATCCTTCCTCAGATAAGGAGATCAAACCTGAACACAATACTCCAGGTGAGGTCTCACCAAGGCCCTATACAACTGCATCAATACCTCCCTGCTCCTGAACTCGAATCCTCTTGATATGAACGCCAACATACCATTCGCCTTTTTTACTGCTTGCTGCACCTGCCTGCCCACTTTTAATGACTGATGCACAGCGACACGCAGGTCTCTTTGCATCTCCCCTTTTCCTAATTGGATACCATTAAGATAGTACTCAGCCCTCCCATTCTTTCCTCCAAAGTGGATAACCACACACTTATCCACATTATATTGCATCTGCCATGCATTTGCCCACTCACCCAACCTGTCCAAGTCACCCTGCACACTCTTAACAGCCTCTACACAGCTTACAATCCCACCCAGCTTCGTGTCGTCTGCAAACTTGGAAATACTGTTTTCTATTTCCTCTTCTAAATCATTAATATATATCGTAAATAACTGGGGTCCTAGCACTAAGTCTTGTGGGACCCCACTAGTAACTGACTGCTATTCCAAAAAGTACCCATTTATTCCCACTCTTTGCTTCCTATCTGTCAACCAATTCTCTATCCACCTCAATACCATATCCCCTATACCGTGTGCCTTAAGTTTGTATAGTAATCTCCTGTGTGGGACCTTATCAAAAGCCTTCTGAAAATCCAGGTAAACCACATCTACTGGTTCTCCCCTATCCACTCTACTAGTTACATCCTCAAAAAATTTGAGGATACAATTTGAGGAGAATGCCCTGCTTCTGCTATACAATGAAGCAAAAGCAGGGTATTCTCAAAACATAAGGTGAGTCAGTCAGCATCTATAAAGACAAACAAAAGCAATGATTAATGTTTAATCCTTTGAGCTGACATTGGATGCTATCAGTATGGGGTTCTCATGCTCTCTCCATAAATGCATTGGTTTTCACTGGGGGCCAATGTTTCTCCTATATCTCTTGGACACATTAGCTATTTATTATCCATCTGTTTCAATTTATTGTTTATTCTTAATTCAATTAAGTATACTTTTGTATTGTCATTAGTTTTTAGTTGTTTGTAGTTTTACTTCACACAAAGTACATTTTCGGCTGCAGCCAGTAAGAATTTTGTACATGTATTATACAAGGTATATGACAATAAATTAATTACCACTTAACCTAGGTAAATGGCAAAAGAATCAAAAGGGTGATGAATAATATCACATGTTCTGACATAAAATTTTCTCTGGTTAGGCACATGGATGTAGGAAAAATAGAGGGTTATGGCTGTGAGGTTGGGAATAAAAACTAGATTGTTGTGGAGTAGGTTAACATTGGTCAGAACATTGTGGGCTGAAGGACCTATCCTGTGCTGTAATGTTCTATTGGCCTGTGAGAAAGTGACATGCCTACAGGGATAGAAGGACAGGGTGGAAAGGATTGCTTATCTGGCAGTCAGCATGGACTAAATCGACCAAGGGAATTCCCCCTGTATTGTGGTAAGAACATGAGAAATAGAAGCAGGAGGATGCCACTGTTCCCTAATGCATGCTTCACAAAACTCAGCTGACATTTTTTCCCCCTCTGTGTCACTTTTCTTCACAAATCCTATATCCCTTGACTCTGCAGATATTTAAAAATGTTCAGAAATAAGCAACAGATTTATACAGTTGAAGAAAAACTGGTATGTACCATTTGTGCACCGTTTTAGCTGGCGTGCAACAAGGGGTGTGAAAACAGCTAATAAAGTTAGGAGTCCAGGTCTTATGATGAACTAGGATGAGAAGTAAAATAAGACAAATGTTGAAAGCTTGTAATGAAGTACTTTGACAGCCAGTCACTGTAAATAAGGTGGAAATGTGAATATTCTGATCATACCTATTTAACTACATATGTGGATCACCTTTAATGACATGGTCAAACAAAATGTTTTTGTTTTAAAATAAAATAAAGGTGCTTTCCAGACCCAAGAATGTGATTGACTCTTAACTGTGCCTGGAAAGTTCTAACAAGATGCTCTGTGAGTGACAATTTAGAATGGACAGTAAATTCAGTGACTAACAACATCTATCTATTGGCCAATACCTTAGCTACTATCTTATAATCTACCAAGATCAGCAGGGAAGAAGTTCAAGTGCAATTCCTCCTCAGGAGTTTGCAGAGGAGCTAGTGGAGTTGTTCAAGTGAACCGGTACGGACTTGAAGGGCCGACATGGCCTGTTTCCGTGCTGTAAACAGTTATATGGTAATATGCACTTGCACCCATATTGATCATATTTGAGCAGACATATTCAAATGATTTTCTAATATGGAATACATCACCAAGTAGATTTGCACTCTCTAGTACAATAGATGTGAGGAAGTCCAGCTGTATTCCTACCAATGTCATGACTAAATGTCTAAAAGAAGCCTGAAGAATTCAATTGTTTGTCTTGTCTGATGGGCTTGATTGGAATGCAGTCAATTCCTGGGCTGTTAGGGCTTGTTTCCAACATTAGAAGACAAGGCATGAGGGCCCACTGTTCCTGCAGCAGTTTCCTTGAAACCACAGTTGAGATGACAGGAGCAAGCATTCAGTGGAAACTCAAATGAGTCTGACCACTGTTGATCTGGCTGAGCCAATGCAAGGTGAGGGTCAGGTGCAAAGCTTGTTCTGCCGTGCAAGATTCAGGCTGGATCAGAATAACTTGCTCACTAGCTTGTCATTTCTCTTTATAAGCTCTGACCTGGCCTGCTGTGAATTTCCAATATATGCTGTTTCTATGTAGTAATATATCTTGACCCTGCTATTTCATTGGATCTCATTATGAGTTATCATTCAATAGGATGGAAACCTGGATAAGTCTCATGCTATGTGCAACCTCTACTCCTTGGATTACAACCAAAAGGAGAAAAGTTGAAAATAAACCCTGTCAGCTGAAGGAATTTATAGGGTTTATGTTGGAGGGAAAAGGAGAAGGATTCAACTGCTCAAATAATCTCCAGCATTCAGGTAGTTCAAGGCTGATCTGCATCTTATTCTCATTTACTTCCCTTTGCCATATGATTCTTCACACACTGATCAAGCAAACAGTTTTCAAACTCATTGTTAAAGTTTTAATTTCACTTCACCCCTCTACATTTCGAGAGGCTCCTGGTTCCCACTACTGTCTGTGTGAAGATCTCTGTGCTGATATCATTGATAAATCAAAAGCCCAGTGTCTTATTTTGCTTCCCCACTTTCAAGGGAAATAATGCACTTCTATATGGAGCAAATGTGAGTTTATATAGTTTAACTTGTGTCAGCTTTTCTTGCATTGACACATACACACAGTGAAAAAACATTGGAAGTAACATCGAAGTGGGAATTTTTGTGAGTGCTTCATTCTATTCTATAACACTGTAAATATTTTCCATTTGTCAAATGTATAAAATGGTGCAGCTGATTAAGATATTAGTTGTGTTTTGAGTTCTATTTTCATATTAGGAATCGTGAGGGTAGTGAAATATCCTTAAGATAAAACATGGCCTTCACTAAAGGCCACCTTTACAGGCCACCTGTAAATGGGATAAACATTTCCAACAATGGTGTAATGAGGGACAGAGGAATGGGAGTAGTTAAGGCAGTGTCACATTTTCCATTCAGAAGTGAAAGAGAGCACTGAAGTTACTATATGCCTCGGTGCCTTTTAATATCACAGGCTTATTTAAAATTCTACCTCAATGTGAAATTTTGTATGTGCTATGGAAAATAATTTATTTTAAATCAAAAACTCTTTTGTGAAGTGCAAGTTAATATTTTGTATATGTATAGCCTCTCCCATTTGTTTATTCTTGGTCCTGTGTGCATATGGTGCACACGAGAGCAGAATTACTTAACATCAATTGGCATCTGATGCCTAATGTTATTGTGTGTACTGTAAATGGCACTGGCTTCAAATGCTGCAGTTGGTGTTAACTGGAGGTCTGTGTCCTGCTTTAACATGTTAAAGGCTTCCACGAGGTAACATGCCACAGGGTAAAATACCAACTCCTGAATTAGAAGGAGACCATGTTTTTCCCTAGCTGACTACCGATATCCTTCTGCCTCGTCGCAAATTGACTGTTCATACATCTGGAGACCTCTTAATCATGGCTTTAAAAAAAAATATTTATTAATATTTTCAAATCAACGTGAAAACATGAAATTCATCAATTACATAAAAGAAACATAATCTTATCATTCGATGTTGATTTTGAGTAAGAAAAAAATCAAGAAGAAAAAAGAACAAGTCATAACTTACCTCCTCTCATTCACCCAGGGGGAATAAAAGGGAGTGAAATAGTCAATAGAATTGAAGAGAGAAAAGAAACAAAAAAGAAAAGAAGAAGAAAAAGGTTTCATTGGATTCATCAATCTCCTGCCAAGGGACAAATATCCTGACTTACCTAGAATCTCAGGTGGTTCCCAGATGCAGGGGGCAGAAGGTGGGGGAGGGGGAATCATTAAGAATCTACACGTATGTGTTGAAGATATGGACTCCACATTTTTAGGAAAACATCATATTTCTTCCTAGGGTTATAAGTAATTTTCTCCAGGGGAATACAAGTCTATATTTTCACTTTCCAACTGGTCATATTTAGATGTGAATCAGATTTCCAGGTTACCGCTATACACTTCCTGGCCACTGCCAATGCGATCTTTACAAATTCTAATTGGTGTTTTGATAGCCTCATTTTAGATATTACATCTGCTATATTTCCTAATATAAACAATTCCAGTATTTGTATAAATTGGATCTTAGTGATTTATTCTAGAAGATTTCCAAAATCTTCCCAGAAAGGCCGCAACTTGGAACATGACCAGTTTGAATGTTTAATCATGGATCTTGTATTTAAGCCACAAATTATTAATACATGCCACAAAAAGGAGAGGGCCCTATTCTTCTTTGGCTTGGCTTCGCGGACGAAGATTTATGGAGGGGGTAAAAAGTCCACGTCAGCTGCAGGCTCGTTTCTGGCTGACCAGTCCGATGCGGGATAGGCAGACACGATTGCAGCGGTTGCAAGGGAAAATTGGTTGGTTGGGGTTGGGTGTTGGGTTTTTCCTCCTTTGCCTTTTGTCAGTGAGGTAGGCTCTGCGGTCTTCTTCAAAGGAGGCTGCTGCCCGCCAAACTGTGAGGCGCCAAGATGCACGGTTTGAGGCGTTATCAGCCCACTGGCGGTGGTCAATGTGGCAGGCACCAAGAGATTTCTTTAGGCAGTCCTTGTACCTTTTCTTTGGTGCACCTCTGTCACGGTGGCCAGTGGAGAGCTCGCCATATAATACGATCTTGGGAAGGCGATGGTCCTCCATTCTGGAGACGTGACCCATCCAGCGCAGCTGGATCTTCAGCAGCGTGGACTCGATGCTGTCGACCTCTGCCATCTCGAGTACCTCGACGTTAGGGGTGTGAGCGCTCCAATGGATGTTGAGGATGGAGCGGAGACAACGCTGGTGGAAGCGTTCTAGGAGCCGTAGGTGGTGCCGGTAGAGGACCCATGATTCGGAGCCGAACAGGAGTGTGGGTATGACAACGGCTCTGTATACGCTTATCTTTGTGAGGTTTTTCAGTTGGTTGTTTTTCCAGACTCTTTTGTGTAGTCTTCCAAAGGCGCTATTTGCCTTGGCGAGTCTGTGTCTATCTCATTGTCGATCCTTGCATCTGATGAAATGGTGCAGCCGAGATAGGTAAACTGGTTGACCGTTTTGAGTTTTGTGTGCCCGATGGAGATGTGGGGGGGCTGGTAGTCATGGTGGGGAGCTGGCTGATGGAGGACCTCAGTTTTCTTCAGGCTGACTTCCAGGCCAAACATTTTGGCAGTTTCCGCAAAGCAGGACGTCAAGCGCTGAAGAGCTGGCTCTGAATGGGCAACTAAAGCGGCATCATCTGCAAAGAGTAGTTCACGGACAAGTTTCTCTTGTGTCTTGGTGTGAGCTTGCAGGCGCCTCAGATTGAAGAGACTGCCATCCGTGCGGTACCGGATGTAAACAGCGTCTTCATTGTTGGGGTCTTTCATGGCTTGGTTCAGCATCATGCTGAAGAAGATTGAAAAGAGGGTTGGTGCGAGAACACAGCCTTGCTTCACGCCATTGTTAATGGAGAAGGGTTCAGAGAGCTCATTGCTGTATCTGACCCGACCTTGTTGGTTTTCGTGCAGTTGGATAATCATGTTGAGGAACTTTGGGGGACATCCGATGCGCTCTAGTATTTGCCAAAGCCCTTTCCTGCTCACGGTGTCGAAGGCTTTGGTGAGGTCAACAAAGGTGATGTAGAGTCCTTTGTTTTGTTCTCTGCACTTTTCTTGGAGCTGTCTGAGGGCAAAGACCATGTCAGTGGTTCCTCTGTTTGCGCGAAAGCCGCACTGTGATTCTGGGAGAATATTCTCAGCGACACTAGGTATTATTCTATTTAGTAGAATCCTAGCGAAGATTTTGCAGCCCAGCACCCATTTTCTTATTGTCATGTAATAAAACAGAAAATGCAATATTACACAAAACTTACTTTCATCTGCCATAAGTGCCATCTGTCACTAGAATTCCTATTGATCATTAATGTTTGTGTTTCCTGTCACTAAGCCAATTTTAAACACAGCCTATCACTTTCTTTTCGATGCTGTGGATGTTCATGGTTCTAAAAGAACACTATAATGGAAATTTGTCAAATCTTTCTCTGGATTATAGTATATGAAACGCAGAAAATAAAGTTTGTCAGACATGATGATATTTTTTTAACAAATCCATACTGCTAGTTCTCAATTAATCCATGCCTTTCTAAATAGTGATTTCTGTCATCCCTTGGATTTTTTTCTCCCAGAAATCTGCCTACCACTGATGTTTGGATAATAGGCCTGTAATTACTCATTCTCACCCTATCACCCTTTGTAAACAATGGCACCACAGAGGCAGAATTATAGACCAATTAGCTGAACATCTGTTGGGAAATTACTGGTCAATAATTCACAAAATTTCAATTTCACTTTGAAAATTCGCATTTGTTCACAGAAGCTGGAATGGATTTGTAAAGACTTAATGGAAAATGTTAATGTGTGTGTAGTATGTAGAGTGTCTGTTTATGTGTGTGTGTGTGTGTGTGTGTGTGTGTGTGTGTGTGTGTGTGTTACATTCCACATCGGGCAACAGAACGTGTAGTGTCTGCTGTGGCAGTGCCACGGAATCAAGAGGCATCCACATAGTGCGAGGGTGAACTATTAACTGACTTTATGGTTTGAATTCCTCACGCTGCATGCAGGGAAACATCCACTTCCGGTGACATGTGCATCAGCTTCCAGAAGTGACGTCAGCGCATCGCGCTGTGCCGCCCGGAAGCGGTGATGACCCTGGGCAACACGTGTAGTTAACCACGCGCTTCTCCTCAGGAGTGAAGGGGATCTGCGCCATTTTGAGTCGGGCAACTGGGGCAGTGATTCGGCCCATCTAACCGCGTGGTCACTCAGCCCGTACACGTGTGCATTACTTGCTTTGCAAACAATACAGCAATTTCACTCATATTCAGCTAGTTAAAAGTCTTAATATAAAAACTGTGTTGTCTTGTAAAAATTTCTAGTTCTTTCAACATTTAAACATTTTTAGACATACAGCATGCTAACGGGCCCCTCTGGCCCATGATGACACCATAAATGGCAAAGATTCCACAGGTGTATTTGAGCCACACATATTCACTGGGATTTTGTGGACCTTAAAAAATAACTTAGAAAAAATGATCTGCTGAATTCCTCCAGCAGTTTGTTTTTTTTTGCTCCAGGAAGCTATATGTACTGGATGTCCAAAGCAGTTTGGAGTCTTTGATACTAAATGGACAGCTAATCAAAATAAACCAAGAAAACTAAAGAAACAGCATAAGGATGTAAAGGTTTATATCAGTGATTTTCAAACTTTCTTTCCACTCACATATCACTTTACGTAATCCCTATGTCATTGGTGCTCTGTGATTAGTGATTTAAGGAAGTATGTGAGTAGAAAGAAAAGGTTTGACAACCACTGTTTTAATTGTACCTCATTGACTCGTTATGTGCATGGTTTCATAACCCTAAAGGAAATAGGACAATGACAATTAACCTCAAGCAAAATATTTCAATAACAATTGGGTCTAGAACAATGGTTCTCAACCTTTCTCCCCCACTCACATTCCACCTTAAGTAATCCCTATGCCATCGGTGCTCTGTGGGTGCTCTGTAAGGGTATGCTTATGGTGGTACAACCTTGAGACAACTGAATATTGAATATTCAATGATGTGGGAGATGAACAGTGATTCAAAAGGAGATTATGAGGAGGCAAATGTTCACCTTTAATTCAAGGCAGTTGAGATAATTACAAAAATAAAACTGATTGGATTACCTTGTTTGTAGAATGGTCAGGTAAATTTATAAGGAAAAAGGGACAATGTGTGCTGGACCCTGCTATTATTACTCAATTAAGCATCAAAAGTTGGGATTCAGGGCACTGCCAAGTCCACAGTACCAGCTCACGGCTATCCTTTGAAATTCTTTACAAATCACAGCTACAATGGGCCCCTTCTGAAAGGCACCAACATCTCTCCTGACAACATGCATGTGAAGTTATTTACGATATAGCTTTGGATCCCATTGACAATGGAGGAGCTGCGGATGGAACAGAAATCTTTGTCCTGTTTCAAAGTGGCTTCAAGTTTTCTATTAATAATTCTATTTGTTAAGGTTCTTTTTAGGTTGGGAGAATGTATCCTTAGCCCAAGAGCTTACTTTGAGTGCGTAGATCTGAATGGATTTTTGCTTGTTCTGTGGAGAAAATGTCATATTATCTTTAGAAAAGTTAATCCTGCATTTCAGCAATTCATTCATTAACTATTTAGTGCCTTGTATGTTATCCAGTCTGTTTCCTCATGCTAGGTTTCAAAATTCATAATTACATACTGCTGTACTGCATTTTTTCAAAACAATGTAAACACTTTACCATTTATGCCCTAAGGAGTAATCCAGTTAAATGCCAAATAATAATTTTTTAGATTTTTAAATGTCTAAACTAATTTCCCCTTTTTTTTCTAAAATGAATCCAATTTTCTGCTCATGAAGGACTCTTAAAAATATTTAGTAGTAAACAAGTTATTTAAACAAGAGAGGAAAATGTGCAAATTTGATTTATCCTGATATTGAACCAACAAACTTTAAAATTCTCAGTTATTCTTCATTAATTAATTCAAATACACTTTAATTTGATAATAAATTCAGCCATTTTCTAAACAGGGTGATGTTATATGTGTGTGTTTAAATAGCGGGATTTGTAAACTTGTAATGGTCACTTTTGATTTTGCTTTTGAAGGGGTAAAGTGCCATAAGAGGATATACAGTTTTAGAGCTCCAAACTGTTTTTTTGCTTTTGAAGGGGTACATTGCTGTGGAGAGTTTTTCAGCCTCAGAGCTCCACGAGCTAGGTACAATCCTGACCTGCGGGTTAGAGTTGCCTCTATTTCCTCAACCGTGTTTCTTCTAGGATGCTCCAGTTCTTACAAATCACAACATGTTGAGGGTTGGTCATTTAATTGGCCCATGTAAACTGCTCTCGGTGTAGATGGGCAATAGAAACTGGGAAGAATTTTTGGTAATGTATGGAGTAGAGGTTAGAAGGGTAATGAAATTGCTCTGTGAGACAGCATGGACTCGACCAGCTGAAAGGCCTCCTGAGTTATAAGAAATATCTGTAATGGATCCAGAGAGCTGAGTTGGGTGCATCATTTAAATTCAAGGTAGTGAATAGATTTGGGGGAAAAAAGGAATAGTGTTGGTGATAATTAAAACATCACCAGTGTCCTATAGGGGACAAACATTTGAAGGGTTCAAGCCCACTGGTGCAACTCGACCCACTGAGTTCCTCCAGCAGATTGTGTTTTGCTGCCGATTCCTTCATCCGCAGTCTCCTGTGTGAAACAAAGATTGGGTATTCTCTGAAATGTCTTAACAACATATTGACATCAGGAAAATTATGGGCAGGCAATAAATGCTAGTCCAGGCAGCAAGATCCGAGTCCTACGAATCAATAAATAAAATAAAACTACACGTACAGAAACAGAAACAAATTGTCCTTCCTGGGATTTTCCAGACTTATGAAGCAATGCAACAAGCCAGAACTAATGGCCAACAGATCAATTTTCATGCAAGAAAGAAAGAGATTGAAAGTAAGTGATGAAATGGCAGGATGAATTATTTTTCCTCACAGACAGCTTTTGTACATTCTCTAATTGTGTGCCTGAATGTAAAATTCAACTTTTAAAAAAAAATTCCATTATCTTGACCATAATGATACAAATCATTCATATTTTTTTCAATTTGGTCTTGTCAGTCTAGATAATTCCACTTTTATTCCTATTTACATTTCTTGGCTATTTTCTTCCAGATATAACATACACAAGAAATATTTTCTAGAATTGCATTTGTCCTTGGCTGTTTCTAAAAACTGTTTAGCTATTACATGGTAATCTGACTCAGTTTTAGGTATGAAAAGATGACATAATGAAATGAAAGCCTATATCCCTTAAGAAAAAATTACATATAATTTACAAGACAAATATTCTTTACTAAAGTTTGGAGCCCTTATTTGAAAACTATTGGTGTTAGAATTTGATCTTTTGGTCCGCTTCGATAGGTGCCACCTCTCCTGCAGCCAAAAAGTTTCAATGTGCTTGTAGTAGATGATGATCTCCTTCTTCTTTCTTTGTAGGTGGAGAAGGGAGGAGGGAGGGTATTAGTGGGGTGGTTGGAGGGGGGGGTTTATATATATATATATATATATATATATATATAAATGATTAATCACATTATGTCTGTATTAAAATGTAGTAACTAATGTTATGTTATGCGATTTTAAACTTTAAATAAAATATTTTTTAAAAATAGAATTCCTTCATAACATAACAATTTACAGCACGGAAACAGGCCATTAGGCCCTTCTAGTCCGCACCGAACCAAACACCCCTCTCTAGTCCCACCTCCCTGCACAATGCCCATAACCCTCCATCATCTTCTCACCCATAAAACCTGTCCAACCTTTTCTTAAATAATACAATTGACTCCGCCGCCACTATTTCTCCCGGAAGCTCATTCCACACGTCTACCACTCTCTGAGTAAAGAAGTTCCCCCTCATGTTACCTCTAAACCTCTGCCCCTTAATTCTTAACTCATGTCCTCTTGTTTTAATCTTTCCTCCTCTTAACGGAAATAGTCTATCCACATCCACTCTGTCTATCCCTTTCATAATCTTAAATACTTCTATCAAATCCCCTCTCAACCTTCTACGCTCCAAAGAATAAAGACCTAATCTGTCCAATCTCTCCCTATACTCTAGATGCTTAAACCCAGGTAACATTCTGGTAAACCTTCTCTGCACTCTCTCCACTCTGTTTATATCCTTCCTATAATTAGGCGACCAGAACTGCACACAGAACTCCAAATTAGGCCGCACCAATGTCTTATACAGTCTCAACATCACCTCCCAACTCCTATATTCTATGCAATGATTGATAAAGGCCAGTATACTAAAAGCCTTCTTTACCACCCTATTCACGTGAGTTTCTACCTTCAGGGAACGATGTACCGTTACTCCTAAATCTTTCTGCTCTTCTGTATTCCTCAATGCTCTCCCATTTACCACGTATGTCCTGTTCTGATTCTTCTTACCAAAATTTCAGAAAACAAAATGAAACCTTAAGTAGAATGGATAGGAGGAAGCAAGTATTAATTTGTTTGGAGTGGTATATGTTGTTCTAAAGAAAATTATAATTGATAAGGGCTTCTGCAACATTTTTTTACATCCTCTGCTGTAGAATTTCTTGAAAATCTGAGATTATTTTTTGTCTTCATTTGAAGTTCTAAAATTTATTAAGTGCAAAACTAAGGAACTAACTGACTTCAGGAAGGCAAAACCAGGAGAACACAAACCAGTCTTCTTTCAGGACTCAATAATGGAAAGGATTTTTAAGAAAACCTCAAATTACTGGGTGTCCACATCTATGAAGATCTATCCTGGGGCCTTCATGTCAATCATAAAGAAGGCTATACTTAGTTAGAAGTTTGAGAAGATGAGGTATGTCACTAAAGGCTCTCAAAGGTGCACTGTGGAGAGCATGCTGACTGGTTGCATCATTGTCTGCTATGGATATGTCAATGCACAGGACTGAAAAAAGCTACAGAGAGTTGTGAATGGCCATAGCTATCATGGACATGTCCATCGAGGACATCTACAAGAGGTGGTGTCTTAAGAAAGCAGCTCCTATCTTCAAGAACCCTCAGCTCCCAGGTCATCTCTCTTCACCCTGTTACCACTGGGAAGGAGATACAGAAGCCTGAAGAGGAACACCCAGCGGTACAAACACCGCTTCTTCCCCTCTGCCATCAGATTTCTGAATGGACGATGAACCCCAGACATGACCTCCTTTTTTGTTCTCTTCTTTTGCACTAATTGATTTTTTTTTAATGGTGTATTTACAGAAATGTAATTTATAGCAATTTATGTATGTATAATACACAATATTATACCCCACCATGACTACCAGCCCCCCCACATCTCCATCGGGCACACAAAACTCAAAACGGTCAACCAGTTTACCTATCTCGGCTGCACCATTTCATCAGATGCAAGGATCGACAATGAGATAGACAACAGACTCGCCAAGGCAAATAGCGCCTTTGGAAGACTACACAAAAGAGTCTGGAAAAACAACCAACTGAAAAACCTCACAAAGATAAGCGTATACAGAGCCGTTGTCATACCCACACTCCTTTTCGGCTCCGAATCATGGGTCCTCTACCGGCACCACCTACGGCTCCTAGAACGCTTCCACCAGCGTTGTCTCCGCTCCATCCTCAACATCCATTGGAGCGCTTACATCCCTAACGTCGAAGTACTCGAGATGGCAGAGGTCGACAGCATCCAGTCCACGCTGCTGAAGATCCAGCTGCGCTGGATGGGTCACGTCTCCAGAATGGAGGACCATCGCCTTCCCAAGATCGTGTTATATGGCGAGCTCTCCACTGGCCACCGTGACAGAGGTGCACCAAAGAAAAGGTACAAGGACTGCCTAAAGAAATCTCTTTGTGCCTGCCACATTGACCACCGCCAGTGGGCTGATAACGCCTCAAACCGTGCATCTTGGCGCCTCACAGTTTGGCGGGCAGCAACCTCCTTTGAAGAAGACCGCAGAGCCCACCTCACTGACAAAAGGCAAAGGAGGAAAAACCCAACACCCAACCCCAACCAACCAATTTTCCCCTGCAACCGCTGCAACCGTGTCTGCCTGTCCCGCATCGGACTTGTCAGCCACAAACGAGCCTGCAGCTGACGTGGACTTTTTACCCCCTCCATAAATCTTCGTCCGCGAAGCCAAGCCAAAGAGAAAGAGAATACACAATAATAAACAACCGATTTTGTGAGAAATGTTCGTCACAATACAGGGGCTCCCTACTTACGATGGTCCGACTTAAGATTTTTAGAAGTTACAATGGTACAACAGCGTGACTGTTGTTTATTTACTTTCATGTAATACGTTAAAGTAAGGTCATCGCAGATGTCGTTGATTTTTTCAATAAAAGCTGATAGTTCCTCTAAGGTGAATTCTTTGTAGCTTCCTTGTTCAATCACTTTTAGTTCAGTCAGAATGTCTGCAGGGACTGATACAGTGCTGTCGGGAGAGAGTAGGGCAGTGGAATCAGTGTAGGAACTGATACAGCACTGTCAGGAGAGAGCAGGGCTGCAGGATCAGTGTAGGGACTGATACAGTGCTGTCGAGAGACAACAGGACAGCGGGAACAGTGTGGAGACTGATACAGCACTGTGGGGAGAGAGCAGGGCAGTAGGAAAGGTGTTGGGACTGATACAATGCTGTCAGTGTTATGCATGCTATACCTGTATTCTTTTTCGACTTGCGATGGGTTTGGCAAAACGCAACCCCATCGTAAGTTGAGGAGCACCTGTAATTTCTGAATCTGATACTGATGTTGGAGGGGAAGGTAAGGTGGAGATCTCCTGCCTGAGATCAGAAGATTAGAAAAAAAATGAAGAGCTCCATGGGGTTAAGTAAATTTACAGAGCTGAGGCAGATGGCAAAAGTTAGAGTCTGTGGGGAGATCAGAGGTAGAAGGCTGTTGGGATGAGGATATTAATGGGAAGAAGGGAGGGCCCAAGGCTGAGGTAGGTACTTTGGTTAACTTGTAGGCAGTGTATAGGTCCTCTAATATTGTCCTGGAAGTGCCGTTGACGTGCCACCGGGATATCTTTCCCAACAGAGTAATCCATAGGAAATTATCTCATCCCTAGCAGTCTTATCACTGAAATAATATCAGGATCACAAAGGTGGCTTATGAAAGAAAATACCCCTGCTGAATTTTGTTAACGATTTAAAATAAAATTAATTTGCATTATAGTGAAAACAAGTGTTAATGAGTTGCATTTTATGGCATCTTATTGCAAAAGGAAAAGTTTATGATAAGAATTGAAGTTTCTTAACCTTGAAACTTCCAGGAAATACACGATAAGGAAATAAATCTCCTGTTATCAACCACCAGCAGATGTGTGACAATGAGTAAAGCAGCATCAAACATCGTGACTGACACTTCATGCCATCTGTGTATTTATCCATATTGCCATCTGTTATCAAAAATGTCTTCAAGGATTCACCACAATTATTCCAGACTCTCTTTAGTGAGCTAAAGCTGTAAAGAATCACTTGCTGTAAGCACTAGAGGCCTTCATTCCATTGATCGATATAGTGTGTATTGTGCAGTAATTTCTAGAATCTAACCAACACCAAAAGATGTGAAATTATATCATTTCTATACAACCAAAGTTTTGAGTAACTCTAACTTCTAGTGAGGGGAGGACATTAATGTTACTTATGTAAACTTTTTTTAAAAATTCACGTATTTGATCATAAAGCAAATAGAGAAGGTGCATTAAAGAAGAGGTTACCTGATGAAAGGGACATGGAATTAGTTGGAAGGGAGAAGGCAGAGAGCAGGAGTATTATTTACATGGTACAGTTTGCAGAATATGACCTGTGATTCCGAAGGGACCACACATCTGCGTCTAGAAATCTGTACGAGGGTCCACCTGTCTTCATCGGCAGGATGGCAGTGGAAAGGGTTTATGAAGTGCGCGTCGAAAGAACCAAAGACTTGTTGATCCAAACTAAGGCTTTTATTAACTAAAAGACTGGAGGATATCACAAGTAGGTCGACCAGTCCAGAATGACCTGGTCTGGCTAGGAGCAATCCTTTAAGACCTGCCAGTAGGTGTGGCTACACTCTCAGCCAATCACAGTCATCCTACACTATCATCTGTACATATACACATTGGTGATAGAATCTGTACTATCAGTTTGTAACTGCCAATTCCTAGGAATCCACATATCAGAGGACATATTCGAGACAATGCCTTTACTTTCCAAGGAGTCTGAGGAGATTTGGCATGTCATTGAGTACTCTATCGAATTTACATAGGTGCACCATGGAAGGTATATTGTCTGCTTTCATCTGGCCTGGTTTCGAAAATTGAGAGCACAAGACCTGCAGTGATTAAACCTTCCCATCATGGGCACTGAACTCCCATCCATTGAAGACATCTATGTGAGATGTTGATGAAAGAAGGCAGCCACCATCATAAAAGACTCCATCACCCCAGTAACAACCTCTTCTTGCTGTTACTTTCAGTCTGAAGTACAGAAGCCTTAAGTCCAGCACTCCTATGTTGAAGAACAGTTTTTACTCAACAGAAATCCGTTTCCTTAAGCTTCCTGCACTACCTTAACATTAACCAGAAGTGTCCCTGGGACCACAAAAAGGTCTATCTGCAATATTGAAGTGTGTCTTCATTTCTCACTCTCACCGCAACTGTGAACATTTGTTTATTTATCCTTTTAGATTTAGATTAGATTAGATTCAACTTTATTGTCATTGTTCCAAGTAAATACAAAGCTAATGAAATACAATTAAAGTTAAATAAATAGTGCTATATAGAAATAACCATGTCAAATAAAAACAAGCGGCATTCAGCAAGTGAACAATTATCAAAGTACTGACGGTACAGTGTGAGGGCAGGACCCCTCAGTGCTATGATTTAATCTTCAACAGGGTGACAGCCTCAGAAAAACGCTCTTCTTAAGGTTGCTGGTTCGAGAATGAAGGCTCCTGTGGTGCCTACTGGATGGGAACAGAGTTAGAAAGTCCATAGTTAGGGTGAGATGCATCCTGTTTTTTTATATAATTTTTTATTTATCACACTATGAACCATATCAACCAAAATATGTACAGACGTTTCTCATTAAATATACACAGTGACATTTTCCCCCTTCCCACCCCTCTCCAAAACCAATAAATATTCAAATTATACAATACAATGAAACCATGAAACAACATCTTCCCACAAAGGAAAAACAAACAAGAAAAATGAGTCATCTACTTTTACACACTAAATCTAATCGTTTTTATCTTCTTATCATTTTAGGAAATGGAGGTCCGAGGCCGGCTCTTTCTGTTATGTTCCATGTATGGTTCCCAAATTTGTTCAAAGAATGTAACTTTATTTTTTAAATTAGATGTGATTTTTTTCCAATGGAATACATTTATTCATTTCCATGTACCATTGCTGTATTGTTAGGCTCTCTTCCATTTTCCAAGTTGATAGTATACATTTTTTTTGCTTCTGCTAAGGCTATCATAATGAATCTTTTTTGTGGTTTATCCAATTTGAGACCTAATTCTTTACTTCTTATGTTACTTAAAAGAAATTTTTTTTGGATTTTTTGTTATGTTGTTTTTTTGTGATTTTATTTAATATCTGATTTAGTTCTTGCCAATACATATTCACTTTTGTACATGCCCAAATTGCATGTATTGTTGTTCCCGTTTCATTTTTATAGCGAAAACATCTATCCGATATTGTTGGATCCCATTCTTTTAATTTTTGAGGAGTGATTATATACCTTGTGTAACCAATTATACTGTATCATGCATAACCTTGTGTTTATTGTATTCTTCATAGTTCCAGAACATAACTTTTCCCATGTTTCATTCCTTATCTTTATATTTAAGTCCTTTTCCCACTTTTGTTTGGGTTTATACCTTATTTCATAATTTTCCTTATCTTGCAGCTTAATGTACATATTTGTTATAAATCTTTAATTATCATTGTGTCTGTAATCACATATTCAAAGTTGCTTCCTTCTGGTAATCTCAATCTGTTTCCCAATTTATCCTTCAAATAAGCTTGTGGATTGCAAACATTGCAATTATTGTACCATGAGTTATTCCATATTTGTCCTTCAACTGTTCAAATGTTAATAAATTATTTCCCAAAAAACAATTTTCTTTTCTCTTGATTCCTTTTCTCTCACATTCTCTAAAGAAAAGGTTATCTATTGTAAAAGGGATTAGTAGATTTTGCGTCAATAGCATTTTTGGTATTTGGTCATTTATTTTTTTCCTTTCTACATGTATCTTCTTCCATATCTTAAGTAAATGACGCAATACTGGTGAGCTGTAATATTGCATCAGCTTTTCGGTGAGATGCATCCTTGATAATGCTCTTCACCCTGCCCAGACAGTGTCGCTGATAGATGTTCTCAATGGTGGGCAATTGGATACCAATCATCTGTGGCAGTTTTCACCACCTGCTGAAGTGGTTTATGGTCCAATACAAGACAATTGCCAATCCACGCTGAGATGCCATGGGTAAGTATGATCTCAATGATAAACTCTTGTGGCTGATAAAAAAAAGGTCTACACTTAAGAATCAGGTATTCTAGATCCACAGAGCAATACGTGTCAGCAATGGTAGAGTTAGTGCATCATGATCGATTCACGTAGATGTATAAACCACCCCCTCTACTTTTACCCATCGCTAATGCTGCTCTGTCAGCCCTGAAAACCATGCGTCCTTCCAGTTCCATCATGTTGTTTAGGACATTGCTGTTTAGCCACGTCTCTGTTATAAACATAACGACGCAATCCACACGCCTTCTTTGTGTGAGGGTCCAAATCCTTAGTTCACCCAGCTTGTTCATCAAAGACTGAACACTGGCAAGAAAGATGCTAGTGGATTTAGGTTTGCACGCTTCCCCCATCTTTGCTTACAGTCTGGAAGCTGGCATCGGACCCTTCTGGTTGAGGTGAGTTGGATAAATGCCCGCAGTGTCCTTACTAACTCTGGAGGTATTTGGTTGAAATTGAATGAATAATCCAAACCTCTATTATTCTTTGGCTTGGCTTCGCGGACGAAGATTTATGGAGGGGGTAAAAAGTCCACGTCAGCTGCAGGCTCGTTTGTGGCTGACAAGTCCGATGCGGGACAGGCAGACACGATTGCAGCGGTTGCAGGGGAAAATTGGTTGGTTGGGGTTGGGTGTTGGGTTTTTCCTCCTTTGCCTTTTGTCAGTGAGGTGGGCTCTGCGGTCTTCTTCAAAGGAGGTTGCTGCCCGCCAAACTGTGAGGCGCCAAGATGCACGGTTTGAGGCGTTATCAGCCCACTGGCGGTGGTCAATGTGGCAGGCACCAAGAGATTTCTTTAGGCAGTCCTTGTACCTTTTCTTTGGTGCACCTCTGTCACGGTGGCCAGTGGAGAGCTCGCCATATAACACGATCTTGGGAAGGCGATGGTCCTCCATTCTGGAGACGTGACCCATCCAGCGCAGCTGGATCTTCAGCAGCGTGGACTCGATGCTGTCGACCTCTGCCATCTCGAGTACTTCGACGTTAGGGATGTAAGCGCTCCAATGGATGTTGAGGATGGAGCGGAGACAACGCTGGTGGAAGCGTTCTAGGAGCCGTAGGTGGTGCCGGTAGAGGACCCATGATTCGGAGCCGAAAAGGAGTGTGGGTATGACAACGGCTCTGTATACGCTTATCTTTGTGAGGTTTTTCAGTTGGTTGTTTTTCCAGACTCTTTTGTGTAGTCTTCCAAAGGCGCTATTTGCCTTGGCGAGTCTGTTGTCTATCTCATTGTCGATCCTTGCATCTGATGAAATGGTGCAGCCGAGATAGGTAAACTGGTTGACCGTTTTGAGTTTTGTGTGCCCGATGGAGATGTGGGGGGGCTGGTAATCATGGTGGGGAGCTGGCTGATGGAGGACCTCAGTTTTCTTCAGGCTGACTTCCAGGCCAAACATTTTGGCAGTTTCCGCAAAGCAGGACGTCAAGCGCTGAAGAGCTGGCTCTGAATGGGCAACTAAAGCGGCATCGTCTGCAAAGAGTAGTTCACGGACAAGTTTCTCTTGTGTCTTGGTGTTAGCTTGCAGGCGCCTCAGATTGAAGAGACTGCCATCCGTGCGGTACCGGATGTAAACAGCGTCTTCATTGTTGGGGTCTTTCATGGCTTGGTTCAGCATCATGCTGAAGAAGATTGAAAAGAGGCTGGTTCGCTGCAAGCTCAACCTTCACTTCAAACCAAAGCCCAGGAACAATAAAGCCCCCAGAAAGAGGTTCAATGTTGGAAACCTGCAGTCAGACGAAGCGAGAGGAAACTTCCAGGCAAACCTCAAAGCAAAGCTCGACGATGCAACCCGCCTCACGGACCCGTCCCCTGAAACCCTCTGGGATCAGTTGAAGACTACCATACTGCAATCCACTGAAGAGGTACTGGGCTTCTCCTCCAGGAAAAACAAGGACTGGTTTGACGAAAACAGCCAGGAAATCCAGGAGCTGCTGGCAAAGAAGCGAGCTGCCCACCAGGCTCACCTTACAAAGCCGTCTTGTCCAGAGAAGAAACAAGCCTTCCGTCGCGCATGCAGCCATCTTCAGCGCAAACTCCGGGAGATCCAAAATGAGTGGTGGACTAGCCTCGCCAAACGAACCCAGCTCAGCGCGGACATTGGCGACTTCAGGGGTTTCTACGAGGCTCTAAAGGCTGTGTACGGCCCCTCACCCCAAGTCCAAAGCCCGCTGCGCAGCTCAGACGGCAAAGTCCTCCTCAGCGACAAGATCTCCATCCTCAACCGATGGTCAGAACACTTCCAATCCCTTTTCAGTGCCAACCGCTCAGTCCAAGATTCCGCCCTGCTCCAGCTCCCTCAACAGCCCCTAAGGCTAGAGCTGGATGAGGTTCCCACCCTGGATGAGACATATAAGGCAATCGAACAACTGAAAAGTGGCAAAGCAGCAGGTATGGATGGAATCCCCCCAGAAGTCTGGAAGGCTGGCGGCAAAACTCTGCATGCCAAACTGCATGAGTTTTTCAAGCTTTGTTGGGACCAAGGTAAACTGCCTCAGGATTTTCGTGATGCCACCATCATCACCCTGTACAAAAACAAAGGCGAGAAATCAGACTGCTCAAACTACAGGGGAATCACGTTGCTCTCCATTGCAGGCAAAATCTTCGCTAGGATTCTACTAAATAGAATAATACCTAGTGTCGCCGAGAATATTCTCCCAGAATCACAGTGCGGCTTTCGCGCAAACAGAGGAACTACTGACATGGTCTTTGCCCTCAGACAGCTCCAAGAAAAATGCAGAGAACAAAACAAAGGACTCTACATCACCTTTGTTGACCTCACCAAAGCCTTCGACACCGTGAGCAGGAAAGGGCTTTGGCAAATACTAGAGCGCATCGGATGTCCCCCAAAGTTCCTCAACATGATTATCCAACTGCACGAAAACCAACAAGGTCGGGTCAGATACAGCAATGAGCTCTCTGAACCCTTCTCCATTAACAATGGCGTGAAGCAAGGCTGTGTTCTGGCACCAACCTCTATTATTATAGCGATAATAAATGTCCAAAAGTGGCTGTCTGCTGTAGCCAAATCAAATGAGGATGCAAAAAACAAGCAGGTATTTTAATGCTATTTTCCAAAATCCCAAAATAAATTTTATATTTATTATCTGTTTTTCTGTCTTGTGCTAAGTTAATTCATAAATGATGTTGCTATGTACTTGTGTGACTGTAGCAAGTAAGAATTTTGTTCCATCTGTTCTCGTATATACTGTCATATACTCATGTACAAGACAATAAACTGTTACATGCATATTCTGTGCCTTCCGTCCCACCATCTGTACCTCCTCTAATCATCTTACCTGTTCATCACATTTATCAACAGCCTGAATAGAAGGAACATTAAAAACTTTATCCACGGTTGTTGCTGACATCATGCCAGGTGGCACAGCCTCTCATGCCAAGTCTGCTCTATAAGGCACAAAAGTGCTTGGGATTATACTGAAGGTAAATCCTTCTGCAGCAGTCCTGTTCTATCAAGGTAAGGCTGTCCAGCTCTAATGTATGGGGAAATTCGTGGAATAATTCTAAATTTCTTTTTGCCTACTATTTGATTGGGTTGTTTTTGCATTTGTGAGCAGGTTATTTCTGTTGATTGAAACAAATATTTTCTATATGAGCAACATTATTTTCTTTGCCCCTTTGCCACTGTTTCCATCCAAGGCTTACTATTCCACACCCATGTGGAACCTCGAGAGTAGATCAGAGGGAGTCAAGGCATTGGTGGCATCGCAGAGGTCCAGCCTACTCCACCAAGAGCACCACTGCTCTTACCAAATTACCAAAATCTGAAATTATTACTGTGATATTTCTTCTAATTATGATGAAGAAACTTGAATTCTTTTGTATTACTTATATTTTGTTATCACCTTATGGGACAAATTCATTTTGTGCATCTAACCTGAGGTGGGATCTTCCATATCTGATCCCCTTTACTGGTCAGGAGGATCAACAATGCCCAATCACCACATCCCCTTTCTTTAAGATGTTCAATCTAGCAACGTTACACTGTAATACAGTATTCATTTCAATTTAAAGTTCAACACAAACATCAGCAGCACAAGTGTTTGGTTCTTTCTCTTTTAGAGATTCAACCTTTTGGGTGCTTTGATAATGCATGTGAGTCTTCTAAACATAGGTGCATGTGTCAGCGCTGCTGGTCTGCTACTGTCTAGCATTGGTGGTGTTTCCTCCATTGCTGTGCAAGCTGGATCTTCTGTTCTTGCAGCATCAATTGAATTTCCAGCAGTATATCGATTCCTCCTCAGTATTAAACCATCCTCTGTTCTAACAGCGTGGGATGTTGGATTTTCTTCCTCCAGGATAGTGCCCTCTTGTCCCCGGTGTTGGAATCTCTGAGTTTAACTTTGTCATGTTGTGCCAGTGGCCTAAGTTTCTTGCTGACTTGTCAGAGTTTGCTTGTTGTCTCCTTTGCAACTGCTTTTGTTTCCATTTGATATCTCTGTTCCTGTTTGGGTCTACAGAGTAGGAAAATATGGTGAGTACTCGATGTCCCATCAATAGTTCAGCAGGTGACATGCCATGTTCAACTGGCATCATGTTCAAGTGGTTCAGATAGTACAAATTGGAAACAATGTCTCCTCCTCACATTAGCAATTCAGGCGCACCCCAAGGATATGTGGTTAACCCACTGCTCTATTCATTATACACCCACGACTGTGTGACCAGGCACAATTCCAATGCTCTCTACAAGTTTGCTGATGACATCACAGTTATCGGCAGAATCACAAACGGAAATAAGAAAGCATACAGGAGGGGGATAGATCAGCTTGTTGAATGGTGTAATGACAACAACCTTGCGCACAATGTCAGCAAAACCAAGGAGATGATTGTGGTTTTCAGGAGAAAGTCAGGGGAACATGACCCAGTCATCATTGAGGTCTCAGTTATGGAGAGGGTCAAGAACTTAAAATTCCTGGATGTCAACATCTCCAAAAATATGTTCTGGAGCCTCCATGTTGATGCAATCACAAAGAAGGCTCGCCAGCAGCTATACATCATGTGGTGTTTAAGGAGATTAGGTATGTATTGTGGAGAGCATTTTGGCTGGTTGAATCACTGCCTGGTATGGAGGTGCCGACTCTCAGGACAAGAATAAACTCCAGAGGGCTGTTAACTCAGCTTGCAACACACAGGCACCAGACTTCACTCCATTGAATACTTCTACATGAGGTGGTGTCATAAAAAAGCAGCCTCTATCCTTAAAGAACCCCAGCACCCAGGCCATGCTCTCTTCACTCTGCTACCATCGGGGAAAAGGTACAGGAGCCTAAAGACAAGCACTCAGCAGCACAAGGACAGCTTCTTCCCCGCTGCCATCTGATTCCTGAATAATCGATGAATCAAAGACACTGCCTTACTTTTTGTGCACGATTATTATATTTTTATAGTAATGTTGTAAGATGGTTATAATATGAATGTTTGCACTAAGATGCTGCCGCAAAACACCAAATTTCATGACTTGTTCATGAAAATAAATTCTGATTCTGATTCTGAAGCTTGGTCACTCAACAGAGCTAGTTGAGGATCTGAGCCAATGTCTTGTGCTTTCTTGAGCTGCTGGTCTGCTTTCTCTACTTTACTGTTTGACTGTGGATGCAGAGGAGTTGAAGTCACATGTCAAAAATCATACTCTTCCACAAAGTTCTGGAATTCTCTACAACTATAGCATGGTCCATTGTCACTGCAGACGATTTGAGGAATTCCATGTCTTGCATTGATCGACTTCATGCCCCTAATCATGCAGGTAGCAGACATGTTGGGAAGCAGCGCAATCTCAGGACAGTTGGATAGGTAGTTAATAAGCAGAGGTAATTCTTTCCATCTAAGTGGTACAGATCAGTCCCAACTTTCTGCCATGGCTCCTCGGTAAGTCAGTTATGATCATGGGTTCCTTTGGCTGCTTTGCATGATGTTTCTGATAAGTCTCTCAGCTTGAGACCATACTGTCGACGGCAGCATTTACTCCTGGCCAATAAACAGCAGTTCTTGCCCTACTCTTATATTTTTTCATTCCAAGGTGCTCCGCGTGCACCCTTTTCAGCATTTCCTGTTAAGGTGATTGAGGAATGATAATCTTGCTCTGTCTGAGCAGAAGCCCATTGACAACACTCAGCTCAGCTCTGACATTGTAGTATTCCCAACCTTCATTCAGATTCTTGATGACCTTCTGTAGAACTATGTCCATTCCTCTTTCTTTATTTCTTTTCAATAGAAGAAAAGTAAAGAAACCAGAAAAGAAAACCGAAAAACCCCTCAGGGGAAAAAAAAACACTGATATTAAGAACCAATACTACTTCCCTCTATTGTACGGGAAGTGACCTTTGCCACAAAATGACACGCAGTTACAGAAGGAGAAGACAAAAAGTCCACCTCCCCAGACTATTTAATTAAATAGTTAATTTATAAGTATAAAAAGCTTCTCCAAGGTCTTTATTCACTTGCTCATCATCAATCTCAAATCTTGCTGCTTCGACACCTGATCTACAACTTGGTTCTTATCAAGTCGATCTGCCAAAACTTGCTAAGTGACTTGACTCTGGGCATCCATTCGTTGATCTTGTTTAATATTTGGAAGAGAATTCACAAATTCCAAAGCTCCTTCTTCATTAGTAAAAGACCGTGATTGATTTTCTCCAGCAAACACTTTAAGTGTGGAGAATTTATATCCTTGTTTCCAGAATACTGATTTTGCAGGATTAAACTCCTTTCTTTTTTTCACAATTGACATACTTAAATCCACAAAGAAAAATACCTTGTTGTTTGCCACTGTTAATGGACCTTGGTATTGTTGGGTATTTTGCACCACTAGTCTTAATATCGTTTCTTTATCTTGATAACGTAAACATCTAATTAAAATCGAGTGTGGCGCTTGTCCCAGGAATGGCTTCTTTCGATTAGTCCTATGTGCTCTATCCAGTTCAAATCCAGTTCTCAGGACCCAGAACTTCTGGAATCCACTTTTGAAAAAATTGTATTCGATTAGAGCCTTCAAAATCTTCAACCAACCCAACAATCTTCACATTATTCCTGGGGGGCGTGCCACATGATGATGTGGAGTTAGGCTGCAAATCCCTACACTTCTCGAAAAAGTTTTTAAAAAGTCCAAAAAGTTAGCAAGAAAAATAGAAGAAAGTATTGGAAGACCTGCAGAGCATTTTCAAATGGCACCAAAGTAAGAAAAGCTTGTGGTGGCCTGCCACCACGGAGATCTAGCCGGCACATCGCACAGTGGGTGCGTTAGTAAACAGCAGCATAACACAATGTTTTTTTCTTCTTTGGTTTGGCTTCGCGGACGAAGATTTATGGAGGGGGTAAATGTCCACGTCAGCTGCAGGCTCGTTTGTGGCTGACAACACAGCAAATTGGAGCAGTTGAAAGCTGGAGCAGTACAAGACCAGCAGCCCTAAAATGGTGTTGGCCAAGCTGCCCAGCTAACAGATCAATGACAGACTGAGGAAGAAGGGTATTCATATGCAAGAATGTTATTCATGTGGCTGATGTCAACCAATCAAACAAACCGTGGGAACTCCAACTATATAAAAGGAGCCCTTTCAGCCTCAATAAATCTCAGAGCTTAACCTTCCACACTGCGAGTGTGTGTTTCTTTGTAGCAACCAGCTACAATTGGTGACCCTGACAGTTTAGATTGCATCTAAACCCAGCGATGGATAACAAAGCAGCGATCAGTGCAGTCAGCCTCAAGTTCCCAACCTTCTGGACAGTTTGACCCAGTGTGTGGTTTGACCAGGTTGAGGCTCAGTTCCAGATTCGGGGCATCACATCTGAGACCACACGGTACTACCACGTGGTCAGTGCCCTGGATCCAGAGACTGCAGACAGAGTGGCCAACTTCATCCACAGGCCACCATCGGAAGACATTTACACTGCCTTGTGGTGAGAGAAAGGTGCACGGCACCTCCACCTGGATGGGCTAGGGGACAGATCCCCATCAGCACTCATTAACGAGATGCTGGTCCTCCTGGGAGACCATGAGCCCTGCATCATGTTTGAGCAGGCGTTCTTGGAGCAGTTGCCTGAGGACATCCAACTGCTCCTGGCTGACGTGGATTTCAGCGACCCCCAGAAAGTTGTAGCACTGGCAGATATTTTGTGGAAGCCGAAATAGAAGTGCACGGCTACCGTGGGGCTCGTCATGAAGTCTCGCAACCAGACCAAGGCAGGCCCTGGAAAGGAGTGGCAGGGACGAGTCCAAGGAGAGATGGTGCTTCTACCACTGAAGTTGGGGCTGCGAGGCCCGCCGATGCATGTCGCCCAGCGAGTTCCAGGGAAATGACAAGGCCAGCCGTTGCTGATGGCCCGTCGCTGATGGCCACGGCGGCTGGCCATTGATAGAGCCTCCTGTACATAAGGGATCACAGATAATGTTATATTATATCTTATAGAACCAAAAATATAATTGAAGAGAATAAATGTACGATTGGCAGAATATGGTTTGATATCAGATTATAAAGTCAATGTTGGAAAGAGTGAAGTGATGTTTATGAATGATGGGGTCTATACATTAAGTAAGTAGGCGATGAAGTTTAAGTGGCAAAAGGAAACAATTAAATATTTAGGAATTAATATCAATAAAAATGTAAATAATGTATTTAAATTGAATGATCTACCATTGCAAAAAAAATTAATGAAGATTTAAAGAGATGGAAAGATTTACCAATAACTTTAATAGGAAGGGTAAATTGTTAAAGATGAATATTTTTCCAAGGTTGCAATATTTATTTCAGTCGTTACCCACTCCTATACCAATGAAGTTTTTTCAAGAATTAAATAAAAATGTAAGAAAATGTATTTGCTGTGATAAAATGCCAAGGATAGCTTTGGAAAAACTAACTTGGAAATTTGAGCAGGGAGGATTACGGTTGCCAAATTAAAAAAATTATTATAAAGCAGCTCAAATAAGATTTCTATCCTGTTAACAAATTAGGGAGAAGATAGTGTGGGTACATATTGAAATGAATAATACAGGAGACCCGAATCTAGAACATTTTTTTACATAAATGGAACAAGGAACTTTTGAAAGGAGTACGAATTTTAAAACGTATTCAAGATATGGAATGTAATTCATATACAAAGAGGAATTAAGAACTACCAAATAGCTAAGATAATGTTAAAGCAAATCTACATATTCCTTTTACTTTAGCTAATCTTTTCTTTGATATCTGGTACAATAACAGGATAAAGAGGATAAAAGATTATTTCTTAGGTTCTTTTTTCTTGACTTTTGAATAAATGAAAGAGAAATACAATATACCAAATAAAACTATTTATTTCATACTATCAGCTTAAATCATATTTAAAAAAGAAATTAGGCATGAATTTTAGACTTCCGCAACAGAATCCATTTAAGTATTTAACAATTCATACATTTATTGAGAAATGTCTTACTAATATGTATATGCAATTACAAGACACAATGCAGAAAAAGGAACTATTTAAGTAAAAAAAATGGGAAAAAGGTTTAAATATACAAATTCATGATGAGGCCTGGTCAAGATTGTGCTGGGAGAGTATAACTAATACAATTAATGTTAGATATCAAATGATACAATATAATTTTACACCAATTATACTACACTCCATATAAATTACATGGACTCAATTCAAATTGTTCCAACAAATGTTTCAGATGTAACAAAGAAACAGAAACCTTATTACATGTCTTGTGAAAAAATGGGAAAATTTTGGGAAGATTTGAATATATTATTGGGACAAATTATGAAGATACAGATACCAAAAGATCCCAGAATATTTTTGCTTGGTGATTTATATGACATTGATACTAAATTGAAGTTGGACAAATATCAACAAAAATTTTTGAGTGTAGCGGTGGCATGGAAATGTATGGCAGTAACATGGAAGTCAGATAATTTTATACGGTTGGATATTTGGCATACATAAATTCAAAATAGTATACCATTGGAAAAGATTACTTGTAATTTAAGGAATCAACCTGAGAATTTTTATATGATTTGGAAACTGTGATAGTACAGATTCTCTCACCAATGTGTATAGTGTAGGATGACTGTGATTGGCTGAGAGCATAGCCACACCTACTGGCAGGTCTTAAAGGATTGCTCCTAGCCAGACCATGTCATTCTGGACTAGTCGACCTACTTGTGATATGCTCCAGTCTTTTAGTTAATAAAAGCCTTGGTTTGGATCAACAAGTCTTTGGTTCTTTTGACGTGCATTACAGAAACCATATATGGATTTCATCAGTAAGAGCCTATCCACGTCGTCCATAACACCCGCTCCTCCCAATTAATATGTACAGGATAGAATAACATGTTAGAAATATATGAATATTGAATGATAAACAAATTCAGGTGCTTTCTCTTTTTTTTCTTTGGGGAGGTGGAGGGAGGGGGGGAATGAAAAAGAAAAAATATGTATAATTTTGTATCATTTTTATTTTATTGTATTGTTATATGATGAACAATTTCTATGTATTTATTGATGCAAATGAAAAAAATTTCCAAAAAAATTATCCTGTGACTCATTTTTCCATAACATCATTCTTTCCTTTGCACATCCCAAGCCATGACAGAATTTTCCATTTTATTAACTGTATCTTTACGCCGCTCTACTTCATAACGATAACCTTGAATATCATCTTCAATTTTCTGACTTGAATTTTAACTTTATCAACAGCTTCAGTATATTTTGCCATTTCTTTAATATTTTTCTTTTCACTCTTAACATATTCAAATTGTACTTTAACCTCACTTCTGACATACAAATTGAAAATCAATATGTTTACAGATTAGCTGCATTTGGTTGATAATTATAGAGGTTTGTTCATCAGCTTCTATACCTTGAGCTCTGGCTTCAGGGTATCTGAATTTTATAACTTCAATCACTTGAATCAGTTGGGCTTCATCCTTTTCATATTTTGCTCCTGCTCCCTCCAATTCTTCAGAAGCTTTTTCAACCTTCTCTTTATCTTGGTCTTCATCGTTTTGTCCCTCAGAACTGCTTCCTGATGATCCTGGTTCAACGTCTAATTGAATCAATTGGGGGTGTGTCTGACTGGCAATGCTCGTAACAACAGCCTTAATCGGTTCAGCTGTTTCCCACAGGTTGGTCTGTTGTGCACACGTGCATACTCTCGGGCATGCACAGTTGTTCCTGTGACAGCTGTAGTTCGATTGTCTTCTACTGGACTCCAGCGCCATGCTCACCTGTTCCCCGGAGAGGTGGTGCTGGAGTCATGTGAATCCTTGCCATCATAGCACGAGCCACTCTTGACAGGATTTCAGGGTCTGAGTTACAGGGAAAGGTTGTGCAGACTGGGGCTTTTTTCTCTGGAGCATAGAAGATTGAGAGGGGACTTGATAGAGGTGTTTAAGATTTTAAAAGGGACAGACAGAGTCAATGTGGATAGGTTTTTTCAATTAAGAAAGGGGGAGATTCAAACTAGAGGACATGGTTTAAGATTGAAGGGGGAAAATTATAAGGGGAACATGAGGGGAAATTTCTTTACGCAGAGGGTGGTGGGGATGTGGAATGAGCTTCCGGCAGACGTGGTCGAGGTGGGATCATTGGTTACATTTAAGGAAAGACTGGATCGTTACATGGATAGGAGGGGACTAGAGGGGTATGGACCGGGTGCTGGTCAGTGGGACTAGGAGGGTGGGGATTTGCTACAGCATGGACTAGTAGGGCCGAACTGGCCTGTTCTGTGCTGTAAGTGGTTATATGGTTATATGGTTAACTTGAGCCTAAGGCTCCATTGTTAAGGTAGATCCAACTTCTTCAGCTGTACTATCCTCTTTAGCAATTGTTTTCTTAGCCATTTGAATCTTTCCTTGTACCAATAATATATCGATTAATGAATAAATCCCAAAGTATTTAAGCTTAAGAAAATTTTAAAAAATTTTTACTTATAGTCAGGATTTGATTAATTTTACCGGGAGAGGCATATTTTCATGTCTCCAACCTACGTCATCACGCCACGCACTGCACCCCCCTCCCCCCGAAACTATGTCTTTTCCTGTTTCAGCTGCAATCTGCTTGGATTTCAAGTCAAATACAAGGAGAGAATCAGTGATCAGGTTCACGTGGAGATTCACATCTGTCTCTGTGGAACTCTTATTTTGTGCTTCACTCTGTTTTGTTGCCCTGGACGACACATCAGCCAGCACAATAAGTTTCCCTGGTGTGTACACCAATACAAAATCATAATGTTGTAGCTTCATCATCAGTTTTTGGATTTGTGGTGACATCTTACGAAGGCTTTCCTTGATTATGGCTATTAATGGCTTGTGGTCTTTATATGTCACGAATGTTGATAGACCATACACATAGCTGTGGAATTTCTCAAATCCATTGTCTTTCTTGTCAATAATTCAAAATCAATTTGATCATGGATCATTAAATCTTGCATTCCAAAATGCATGCTCTTGCTTTCAATTTCAAGTCCTTAAAAAAAAAAGTAACAAAGGTCTCTGCCTGAAGCTGCGCGCACAATGGAAACACATACTTCTTGAATGTTTTATTTTTCTTTGGTGAGCAGTGTCCGTCAAACATCTCAATAACCTTGCCAACCTTTCCCTGATCATCTGCTTCAGAAAAAACATACATGTTGAAAACCTTTCATGCTTGAGGTTCCACTATGGTAAGTAGCAGTGCAATCTTTGTGCATCTGCTTTGCTATCAAATCCGATGGGTTGCAGATACATGAATCATTGTTTGAACAACTGCCACTCATGGTCGACATTTCCAATTCAATTCACATCAGGCGGCTTCATATTTTCCATGTTTCCTGCTTATACCCACTGATACTTACTCCTGGTACCATGTGATGTTTCTTTAATTGTGTGAAAGAAACTTGGGTTCTTTTGTATTATTTATACTTTATTATCAACTCACAATCTCATGGGACACATCCATTTTGTGTATCTAACCTGAGGTAGGCCCTTCCATCTCTGGTGCCCTCTTGTGGTCAGGAGGATCACCAACTCCCAAACACCACAGTTATAACAATGGGGTTTTGAGACAGATAATTTCAAAAAATTCCAACTAGTGCAGCAATTTTGGTAAAAAGCAAACTTTATCAAAACTTTTATAAATTTTCCTCAATGATTTTGCAATGTTTACAAGAAATATTTGGAGTGCCAGTCCAAGGCCAGTATTATCTCATTTCTCCAGGCAATACGATGGCTGAGACATGTATGGCCTTAGAAACAGCACATTCAATAACTGATAACACATTTCCAACTAAGATGTTATGGGAATGTATTTTGTTTGTTTGATTTATTTTATGGTACAGGGGAGATGCTGGTCATAGCCATTCTAAATTTCCAATTAAAGGTTCAGCCTCTTAATCAAATTCAATATTCTTTGGGCAATCAGAACAAGAGTGCAAATACAAGCCTGTTCCTTGCACTGATGATACAGTTGATTTAGCAGTTAATGCAATGCTATTCCTGCACTGTCACTGTGTCTACGTGGTTCTGGTTTCCTACCACCATTCAAAATGTACTGGGAGTGTTGTAAGTCAATAGGATGTAATTGGGTGGGTCAAAATGGCCTGTTACCATGCTGTATGACTAAATATAAAATGTAAAATCTTTGCTAAGAATTTCAATCAAAATATTTGACAATTGAGTGAACAGACCATTAACATTTTGTAGCTGAATGGAATGCATGCCTTATTAAATATTAATTAACTCAACCATGCCTCTGGCTTGTCTTAAAATGCAGTAATAAATCATTTAACCTTGGACACTAATAGTTTAATTGAATATTAGAACCCATTTAGAAAATGGTGTGTGTGTGTTTATTTTAAAATATATATATATAGTGATTTTGTTACAAATGAGAATGATTGATGCATCACAGCTCTCACCGAGCCATTGGAAGATATTTTTTTTTATTTTAAATTTTTTATTTTTCACACTATAAATCACATTAGCCATGATACACACTTTTTCTTTTTCACACATATACAGTGGAGCCATTGGAAGATATTATGAAAGCTAACAGAGCTGTGTTGCAGAAAGCCATTATATCACCTCAAAATCAGAGAATTGCTTCTTATCAATGTTTGCTGAATACATGATATATTTCTTCAGAAATTTCCCCAGTTTCATCAAGTGGACAGCATTTATTTTCCAAATAGGTGCTTTAAAAAGAAAATAAAGGAAATATTTAAAATATTTTTATTTTCTTAGGTTGGTTTCGGTGACAGAAAATTGCATTGTCTATGAGCATCAGGAAGATTCTCTGTGAGCATCAAAGAGGAAAACACTCCAGTCATTGGGGCCTGGCATCATACCTCACTCAAAGAAAGATGGTTGAGGTTGTCAGAGTTTAATTGCCCAAGTCCCAAGACTTCACTGCATGTCATACCCTTGACTCATTATCTTCAGCTAACTCATTAGTGACCATTTAAGGTAGAAGTGAGAAGGTTCACTGTTAGTTGTATGTTGTTCAACTCCAACTGCAACTCCTCAGTAATTAAAGCAATCCCTCTCTGCACACAGCAGAGTGCAGGAATGGCTTGAATAAATGGCAAGTCACACTCATGCCGCAGAAGTGGAGTATAAGCAATTATTGGTGGCACTACAATCACCAATTCCCCCACCCATCCTGGGAGTTCACTGCTAAGCAGAAATTCACCTGGAATAACCACATAAATGCCATGGTTACAACTGTTAGGTTTCGTGATTCACCTCCTGACACCATCTTCAGGGCAGAGGTGTGAAGTGATATTTTCGACTTGCCTGGATAAATGTGGTTCCAACTATTCTTAAGATGCTTAAAACAACCCAAGTCAAAGCAACCACTTGATTGTACGCTCTCAACCACTCTAAACA
The DNA here is from genome assembly GCF_036971445.1 of Narcine bancroftii. Classification (NCBI taxonomy): domain Eukaryota; kingdom Metazoa; phylum Chordata; class Chondrichthyes; order Torpediniformes; family Narcinidae; genus Narcine; species Narcine bancroftii. The sequence continues at coordinate 175,833,440 of NC_091472.1, forward strand.
ATAATCTCTTGCATCACAGGAACATAGTTGCTGCATATCCATTGAATTTAAACACCCAGACAACACTAAAGTGATTCTTAAATCTACCACCAAGAAAGTCAAAGGCATGCTATCTTGATTTGGAAAATGGTCACCAGTCCCTCATCTGGTTAGGTCTAAATCCTGGAACCTTCAATACAACAGTACTATCAGAGTACCTTGACCAGAATGGCTCCACCACCACTCTCTTGAGGGAAAATGGGGATGAGCAATAAATCTTGTTCTTGCCAGCCATCTCCAAGATAAAACAAATTTTGAAGCAATATTTTCTGCACAATTTTCCATACTTAAAGCCTGAAGAATCTCATTACCTGGTGTGATTGTGGAAGCTGGTACAACAGAGACTCTAAGATAGGCACATGGATATAATAAGTTGGAAGGTTATGGGCTGTGAGGTGATGATGGTGCAGTAGAGTTTTAAAGGTCAGCACAGCATCATGGGTCGAAGGACCTGTAATGTGCAGTTTATTTCTATGTAGTGTACAAAACTCTCCAGTAATTTAACTTACTATGTCAAAAGTTCACTGCTTGAGGCTTGAATTTGCCTGGTTGTTTAATGAACTCTGTGTTGTGGAGCACTTGAAAACTATTTGAATGTTGTAGTGTGCTGTTAGCCGGAATCAGACACACACAAGATTAAGACTGTACAACAGGCTTTAATCCACAAAGACTTCCACAGAGCCAGGCTGGCTGTGGCTGCAGTAACTCTGAGTGAGACATCGGGAGGCCGGCGCAGGCTTATATCACGGAGGTGATTGACAGGCAGCCAGGTGTTGTCCTGTCCCCTTACACTCCTGCAGGTACAGAGGTTGCCTCCTGCAGTAGGCTGGTGGTGTACCACCACATTCACCCCCTTCTTTAAAATTGTCCCGGGGGGGGGGGGCAGTAACAAGGAATCGTACCCACTATACAAAATACAATATTTACAGATTGAGATGATCCGGCAGCTGCCGGGGTCTCTGTGACCAGCATAGGACTGGCTCTTGGTCAATGGTCGGAGGGGAAGTGGGTGGCTGGTGGCAGGAGTCTGTGTGTCTGCTGTGGTGTTACGTGGAGGGGTGGCCGAGGGGGCCAGGGTCGACGTGTGAGAGTCATTTTGGATGGTTGGGGGGGTAAATTCATCTCCAAGGGCTGAAGCGGGCCCCTGGTGGTCAAGGAGGTCCTGCGCACTTCATAGCTACCTGGGGACGGGGATGTATGCCCGGTCAGCATCGATCTGGGCAGACAGATGCCATGGTGTGGTGGGTCCTCCTGCTGGTGCCAGGTCCCTGGTTGAGACGGTGTCCTCCCTGCCACAGCCGAATCTAACGTAGGCGTAGTTGTGGTTCGCATGTAGGAGGAAGACCTGCTCGACCAGGGGTTCGGCCTTGTGTGTCCATATGTGCTTATGCAGGAGCACTGGACCCGGGGACGTGAGCCATGCTTTCTGGGGAATGAGAACAGACATTCATGAGGGGTCTCATTGGTAGTCGTACACAGCAGTGACCAAATGTTATAGAGCGCCTCGGGCAGGACGTCCTGCCAGTACTCAACGGCCAACCCTTTCAACTTGAGAGCCAGAAGGACTGCCTTCCAGACCACCCCGTTTTTGCTTTGCACTTGCCCATTGCCTCTCGGGTTATAACTCATCATGCGGCTAGTCGCGATGCCCCTCACTGTCAGGAACTGGCACAGCTTGTCACTCATGAAACTAGACCCCCGGTCGCTGTGGATGAAGGCGGGGTAGCCAGACATGGTGAAGATCTGCTCCAGGGCCCAGATGACAGTGGCCGTGGAGGTGTCCGGGCAAGGGATAAATGAAAGGGAAGCGTGAGTACTCGTCCACAACCATGAGGAAGTTGACATTTTGGTTCGTGGAAGGCTGAGGCCCTTCGAAATCCATGCCGAGATGCTCGAAGGGCCGAGTGGCCTTTACGACATGGGCCTGGGGCGGGCGGAAGAAATGGTGTTTACATTCCGCGCAGACCAGGCAGGTCTTGGTCATGTCCCTGACATTCCGGATTATATATGGCAGGTTCCGGAACTTAATGAAGTGGTACAACCTGGTGACACCCAGATGGCAGAGGGACTCATGCAATGCCTGCAGTCTGTCATCGTACATAGACGCGCAGGGGCGAGAGAGGGCATCGGGGGAGTTGTTAAACTTCCCGGGGCAGTACTGAATGTTGTAGCTGTAGGTTGCCAGCTCAACTCTCCAGTGCAGGATCTTGTCATTCTTGATCTTGCTCTTGTGGGTAGTGTTAAACATGAACGCTACAGCCCGCTGGTCCGTGAGGTGGGTGAATCTCCTGCCGGCCAGGTAGTGGCGCCAGTGGGGGACCGCTTCCACAATTCCCTGGGCCCCCTTTTCAATGACAGAATTCCCTAGCTCAGAGCCATGGAGGGTCTTAGAGAAAAAAGCAACAGGTTGGTTGAGGATATCAGCAAGGGCCACCTCGAAGGCATCGCTCTCCACCTGGAAGGGGGAGTCCTCATCCCCAACCTGCATCATGGTGTCCGCGATGTCCTGCCTGATGCGGATGAAGGCTGCCTGCGCCTCGGGTGGGAGGGGAAAAGTTGTAGCTTTGGCCAATGGGCGGACTTCATCCGAGAAGCGAGGGACCCACTGCGAGTAATAGGCCAAGGCACCTGCGGAGGGCCTTTTGTGTGGGGGGAAAAGGTAGCTCCATAAATGGGTGCATCGTTTCTGGATCTGGGCTGATGAACCCATGGGACGCGATGTACCCCAGGATGGCGAGGCGGGTGGTGCTAAACACACACTTCTCTTTGTTGTAAGTGAGGTTCAGCTCCCCGGCCGTCTGGAGGAATTTTTCCAGGTTAGCATCGTGGACCTGCTGGTCACTGCCACAGATAGTGACATTATCCAGATACGGGAACGTCGCATTTAGCTTGTGCTGATCTATCATGCGATACACCTCCCACTGGAAGATGGAGACCCCGTTCGTGACCCCAAAGGGAACTTGGTGAAACTGGTACAGACGCCCGTCCACCTCGAAGGCGGTGTAGGGCATGTCCTTCAGGTGGATGGGAATTTGGTGATACGCCGACTTCAGGTCAATCGTGGAGAAAACCCAGTAGCGGGCTATCTCGTTGACCATGTCGGCTCTCCTCAGCAGGGGGTATGCGTCCAGTTGGGTGTACCGGTTAATGGTCTGGGTGTAATCCACAACCATCCTTGGCTTACTTCCCCATTTGGCCACCAGGACTTGGGCTCTCCAAGGGCTGTTACTGGGCTCTATGACACCTTCCGCCAGGAGTCGCCGCACCTCCGCCTTGATGAAGTCTCTGTCTGTGGTGCAATAGCATCTACTTCTAGTGGCGATTGGGTTGCAGCCTAGTGTAAGATTGGGAAGAGCACTGGTGGGAGATGCGTAGTGTGGAGAGGCCGCAGGTTAGCCGGGCTGGTATGTTGGCTTGCTGTGTAATGTGAGTGGAGGGTGGGGCCCCCCGAAGGAAAGGGTGACACTCTGTAGGTGGCACTGGAAATCCAGGCATGACCAGGAGCCTGAATCCTGTGTATGTCTCCCCTCCCACAGTTACATTGGCTGAGCAGCCCCCGAGGGTACCAACAGTCTTATCCTTAGTGGCGAGAGTGATCGAGCAGGTGGTGGGGTGGACTTTTAATCTCAGGGAGTGGGCCACACTCGGGTAAATGAAGCTCTCGGTGCTGCCACTGTCGAGCAGGCACATTATTACTTGCCCATTGACTTGCATGTCCATCATAGAGCGCCCAAGGTCGTGAGGGATGTCCCTGGTGAGGGTTGTGGAAGGCTGGACCATCTCAGAGTCAGAGTCATCACTCTCCGGTTGTGTGTGGCGATTTATGGCGTCCAGAGGTGTGGGGAGCGTTGGTAAGGTGGCCTGGTCATTGCCTATGTTGATCCCATCAACATTGGTCATGGGATGCGGTGTGCAGCAACCGATTACGTCCAGAAGCATGGGGTGCATCAGTGGGGTGGCCTGATCATTGCCCATGTTGACCACATCATCCCCATCGTCATTGGGTTCCCACCGTGTCAAACGCTGCCTGGTTCAAGATGGTGGCGGCACGTGGGGGCCTGCTGCATGGCTGGCCTCCTTCCCCAGCTGTGTTTGTTGCACCGGGGGAAGTGACGTCATTACATCAGCCAGAAGTGACGTCACTGTAGTTCTCGGCGAGCGGCGCTGATGAGGGCAGGGGCTGGTCCAGGTGCTCGGGGCACAAGCTATGATCGTCGCTGGAGGGACCGGATGCTGCACCGTCGGGTTGGGAATGCAGAAGTCATAGCAGGGTCAATGGCGCCGCCCGACACACGCACGTGGAGGGGTCCGCAGGGTAGGTGGGAAGGTCAGAGAGGGCCGCTGAGCTGCCGGCTGGTTTTGAGAGGCACACTTTAGCAAAGTGGCCTTTCTTGCCGCATCGGGAACAGTACTAGTTCCTAGCCAGGCAGTTTCGGCGCAATCATCGGTCTGACCCACACCAGGACCCACAATACCTACAGGGGCGCCGGGCGCCTGCTGCAGCGATGTTCTCCTCCCTCAGTGACGTTCTCCTCCCCAGCTTGGTCTGGGGCTGCAGCTGCAGTGTGAGAGGGCCATAAGGGAGCCTGGGGGAACCTGGAATCGAAGGCTTCAATGTGCAGGGCTACACCTTCCAGCGTTCGGACCACTTTTACTGTCTTGGTCAGGGCGTAGATACTATCTTCCAGCAGCTTCTGCTGGCTGGCCCTCATGCATAGCCCTCAGACGAAGGCATCCCAGATCAGCCTCTCGACCTCCTCTGCGCCTATCCCGGGTTTAGCCAGACACGGTTGGGTCATCTCTGGCAGATGTCCCAGGTAAGACTCAGCCGTCTCCACGGGTTTCTGGGTTTGGGTATTGAGGAGGTACCTTGCACAGACCGCATTCATGAGGGGCTTGTACAAGTTCTCAAGAGTGTCCATTGCACTCTTGTATGTGGAGCTGCCTTTGGTTGCCTGGAAGTCGTGGGGACCCAGCTTTGACTGGAGTAGGACCAAACTCTTCCGATCTGAGTCCCGGATGCCGCCTGCATGCGCCTCGATGATTGCCTCGACCGCATGCTGCCAGATCTCGAAGTGTATCTGAGCTTTTGGGTGACATGGGTCGACTTTGTGGTTCCCTGTGCTCAAGAGTTTTTCCGTGGCAGCCATGGGAAAAAATTTGTGGATTAAATTGTGGTGCGCTGTTAGCCAGAATCAGACACACACAAGGTATAGGCTTTAATCCACAAAGACTTCCACAGAGTCAGACTGGCTATAGCTGCAGTAACTCTAAGTGAGACATCAAGAGGCCAGCCCAGGCATATCCCAGAGGGTGATGGACACCCGACTGGGTGGGGCTTGATCCATTCAGGCCGACTGAATGACAGCCGGCCAGGTGTTGTCCTGTCCCCTTACATTCCTGCAAGTACAGAGGTTTCTTCCTGCAGTCGGCCGGCGGTACACTCCTGCAGGTACAGAGGTTGCCCCCTGCAGTAGGCCAGTGGTGTACCACCACAAATGGCACCTGACCTGAATAGAATAATAGCTAATAACATAACTTTCAATCAGTGAGAAGATTTAAAGGAAAATATCAATAATAGCTCAAGGTTATTTAAAGAATTCCTTTACAAAACTGAATAACTGCCCTGCTATTTTCCTAATACATATTCAAAGCAGGCTTAAAAAAGGAACAGTGAAGTCATTCTCATGAAGAAATGTGACATAATGTCAGGCACAATTTACATTTTCTTAATCAGCTTGGCTTCCTTCACAAGGACATCACTTGCAATGTGTCAAATTTTTACTGAATCATCCACACAGCTGGTTGAGAAATCATGGGCATATTGGTGGAAATTTGGTGACGAAAGGCTTAAGAGGTCCTGTTTTTAAGCCATTTCATGTCAGGCCTCTGCCTGACAGCCGGCTACAAGAGCAAATCTAAAACTTAAAACTTACCTTTCATGGAGCAGCCCCAAATGGCTGCTCCAGCGTCGCATTCATGTTGAGCGGTGCCTCGTAGTGCCCTCTGGAGCCAATGGAGGTGGGGTGACTGGTGCTGTAGGGCCACCCATCATAAATATCTGGCAGAGCAATGGCCGCCTTCCCTACCCATAATCCCCCACACAGTTGGATCCGCTCTGTGGTTCCCAGAATAGTTCCAGCTGCATGGGGGATTATGGGTAGGGAAGACGACCATTGCTCTGCCACATTTTGAGCTGCAGAGAGTGGCCCCGAAGGCCAAAGCAGCCCGGTGTGGCTGTCTCAGCCCACACCGGCAGCCCCCTGACAGCTCCCACTGGCTCCAACAGCTCGCACTACCCCTCCGGTCCCGCTGCCCCAATGGCTCTTGCCTGCCACCCCTGCCTTGGGGGGAGAGGGGTGAGTGGGGAGATAGGTCGCGGGCTGACAACATCATCAGCCCACCCCTAACCAGCCGCTTGCAGCAGCTGTACATTCTGGTCAGGCGGCGGAGCACAGCGCTCTGCTGAATATCCTTCCCCGAGAAGGGTTGGAATCGGTGCCTGGTTATGTCCTCGGTTGTACCATCAGAGATTTTAATAAACACAAATTAATAAACACAAATAAACACAAGTTTACAGCACAAACTTTTACTCACATCTCAGGTTATTGGTCATGTATGAATACACGGTTGCACTGAGCATGCTCACCACTCATTGTGATGCGGCTCTTGCAGTCTTGCAGTGCTCCTGCTCCAGTATAAAATAGTCCCAAGTTTCCACTCTATATAACATCCCCCCTTTATAAAAAGTCTAAAAATTAAAAGGTTTATTAAGATTTAAATTTCTTAAAAATAAATTGTTCCTGCTTCTTTACCTGCATGCCATTAAGAATTAAATATTCTAATTATACAATTGCAGTTCTGTATTCTTCTCAGCAGTATCCCACTGGTAGTAGGATGTTGCTTCTCCACCTCATGGACCTTGATGTGTCTGTTTGCTTCGGTGGTGTTGGTACGGTTGTGGATGGTGGTGTTGTTTGTCTTGGTTCTTCTGTTGCCTGCTGTTCAGTTGTTACGGAGTTGTTGGTTGGGGTTTCTACTCGCATTCCTTCACAAGTTTCTGGATTATTAGAAGCTGCTGGTGCTTCTGGTGCCTTCCGTGTCAGATCTGGGGTTGGGTGAATGTGGATTCTGTTTCGTCTCAGCTGCCTACCAGATTCTGTCTCAATGATGTATGACCTTGGCGCCTCAGCTTCTCTAACAATCTTTGCTGGACACCAGGTTTTTATCACTGGCTCTTGAACATGCACCTGCTGCCCTTGGAAGAGTTCTGGTCGTGTTTGTGCATGTTTATTGTATGTTGATGACTTTCCTCTTGTATGTTAGTCAACTTTCTTCTTGTTTCCTCTTGGTCATCTGGTAGATGGGCTTTGCTTGGTAGGGTTGCCTTGTATTTTCTGCCATTCAGAAGCTCTGCTGGGGATTTCATGTCGGCCCTCAAAGGCATGGCTCGCAGTGACAGAAGGGATCTTCCTTTGTCTCTCCATGCTTTGTGAGAATGCACTTGATTGTCTGTACAAGCCTCTCAATGAATCCATGGCCTTTGGGGTAATGTGGTGATGAAGTAGTGATGGTGAAGCCATATTCTGTAGCCATTTCTCTGAATGCACACTATGTGAATTGAGTCCCATTGTCACATATCACTTGTTCGGGTATCCCCTGTTCTGTGAAGAGCGCACATGCAGCAGTGAGGGTCGATGCTTTCCGGTCCTTCACTTTCCTGATGAAGGGGAATTTGAAGTAGTAGCAGGACACAATCAGATACCATTCTTGGTTTTCTGTGAACAAGTCTGCTCCCACTGTGTGCCATGGCCTTGCGGGTATTTCCTCAGGTATCATCTCTTCTTTTTGTTGTGTATTTCTGGAATGCCGGACATGTAGCCACCATGTTTTCGATGTCCTTGTACATGCCTATCCAATAAACTGCTGACTTTCCTCAAAGTTTGCATTTCTCCATTCCCATGTGGTTTTGGTGTATTTTCTGGAGAATTTCTTTCTTCATTGTCTCAGGCATTATCAGCTGAGACCCTGCCAGCAGTGCACCATTCTCCAGGGATATGTTGTCCCTGATAGACCAATACTGACATACTGTAGGCTGTACCTGTTTTATCCTTTCCAGCCATCCCTGTATCACCTGTTGCGAGAGCAGCTGCAGCTCTTCATCCTTTGCGGTTTCTTCTTTAATCAGGTTTAGTTTGTTATTAGTTACCCTGACGAGGTGATGTATTTTGATTTCCATGTCTTACATTTTGTATTTTTCATTTGGGGAAAGACGTGACAAAGCATCAGCGAGCACCATTTCCTTCCCTGGCCTGTACTTCAAGGTAAAGTAGTAACATTGGAGCCGGAGGAGTAATCTGGCTGGTGCCTTGCTTAGGTTCTTTTTCTGGATGTGTTCCAGCGGGCGATTGTCACTCTCTACCACAAACTGTGTCCCGTAGAGGAATTTGTGGAACTTTTCGCATCCATATACGACTGCCAACAGCTCCCTTTCAATATTGGCCTATTGGGTCTCTGCTGTTGTCAGGGCCTTTGAGGCAAAGGCTGTCGGTTTTCCTTCCTTCACCAATGCTGCCCCGAGGCCTCTGGTGGAAGCATCTACTTGTAATGTGACAGTTTTTTCCTGTCATAGTAGCTCAGTTCTACTTCTCTGCAGACCACTTCCTTTAGCTTGTCAAAATCTCACTGATGCGATGGTAACCACTGAAACTCCACATCCTCTTTCAGCAACTCTCTGAGGTTGGCTGTGTGGTCTGACATGTGTAGGATGAAGGAACTCAAATACTGGACCAGGCCGAGGAAGCTTCTTAGTTCCTTTATGTCCTTTGGGTGTTCCATTTCAGCAATGGCTGTTACTTTCTCTGGGCTTGGTCTGACCCTTTCAGGTATTTACACCATTCTGAAGAACTGGCACTCCTCCATCTTGATGATGCATTTGTCTGCATTGCATTTGATGCCGGCCGCTCTTGTTCTCTCCATGGCCTCATGTCGGTGGAGATCGTGGGTATTCCCGTCTCTGCCAAAAATCTGGATGTCATCTGCGATGCCAACAGAGCCCTTGCATCCCATGTAGATCTTATCTCTCTTTTGCTGGAAGATGTCTTGGCTCACCTTTAGGCCAAAAGGTAGGCGCAGGAACTTGTACTGACCGAATAGAGTGTTGAAAGTAGTTAACAGTGTCGATTCTTCATCCAGCTTCACATTCCAATAACCATTCTTGGCATCTAGCTTACTGAAGATTTTGGATCCTGCTAGTTCAGAAGTGATGTCCTCCACCATTGGTATTGGATAGTGCCCTCTTTTGATTGCTTGGTTTAGGTCTTTGGGGTTCAGACATATTCTTAGGTGGCCATTCAGTTTTTCTTTTACTACTATAGAATTTACCCAGTCAGTTGGCTCTACTACTTTTGCTATTACTAATTTTTCTTCCATTTCTTCCAGGTCCTGCTTTAATTTTTGTTTCAGCTCTATTGGCACCTTCCATGGAGCATGGATTATTGGTTTGTATTTTGGTTCTATTGTAATGTGGTATTCAAAGTTCCCAAACCACTTGACTGTGTCATCAAAGCATTCAGGGTACATGTCCATGAGCTCAGCCTTATTTGTGATCGGAGGGCATTGCTCAAGTGGGGTGTCGCTATTGATCCTCTTGGGACATTTTCTTCTCCCTGATCTCATTGTTTACAGAGATTAGCTGTAATTTTTGACAACTATTCAGGCTTAGGATTGCTGATCCGTCAGCGTCAACCACAAAGAATATACATATAATGCTCTTTCCTTTATATTTGCCTTTTATTTGGACTTTACCTAGTTGTTTAATCACAGGGCCACCATAGGTTGTGAGTGTGACATTTGCAGCTTCTCGTGTGCCTTCCTCCAGGTACCCATTCTTGGGGAACATTTGGCCGTACAATCTAAGCAGGAGGATGTTGCTTTGTGATCCAGTATCCAACTTTATTATCAAGTTGAATGTTGTTGGTTTGTTTCTGATCTTTCTTTTAACTTGGATCATGGTGTGCAATTCATCTTTTTCTCCCTTCCCTTTCTTGGACATCTCATGAAGGAGTATTGTTTTGATGCCGAGCGTCAGTGAGTCGGAGTCACTGCTGTCACTTCCCTGACGTGGTGCACTTTCCTTCTGTATTCTTGGTTTCTTTCTCTTTTCATGTCAGACCTACACATCTTTTCCCAATGATTGACCTTCCCACAGGCCCTGCACTTCGAACCATATGCGGGGCATTTCTTGCGGTCGTCGAAGGGGTGTATTCTGCACCTCCTGCAGTTCTCGGATGTCTGCGACTTTCTCTGTGTGCGTTTTATGGCATCGACCCTTCTATCTCTGTGCTGCATGTTGGCCTGCATGGAGAGGGATTGCATTTGCCTCCTAGTGGCCTTGAAGGCCCAAGCTGCATCTCTGGCATCTGCTAGTTTCAAGCTGTCTTTTCCTATGAGAGCTTTCTACACTTCAGGATGAGCACTTCGCCAGATTAGTTGGTTGACTATTCACTCCTCTATTTCTTTGAACTTGCATTTTGCTGCAATGTTCTTTAGCCTTGTGAGGAAATTATCTACTGACTCATCAGGCTCTTGTTTTAATCCCTGGAACTCGTATCGCTTTATTTTGTGGTTGGATTTCAGTTCCAGATGAGAAGAAAATTTTTCTAATATCCTTTCTGGGTTATTTTCTTCCCCTTCAGCCAACTCCCAGCTATTAAACAGGTCTAGTCCTTGCTCCCCCGTCCAAAGAAGGATGTAACAAACCTTTTCCTCTGGTGTGATTCCCTTGAGGAGACCTTTGAATGGCAGGTTGCACTTCTGCTTGAACTTATTTAAAGCCTCTATGATGTCATCAGCTTCCCAGTCCATGACTGGGTGTAATGCTGCTGTGGCCATCTTCTTCTCCAGCTCTGGTAATCAGGTAATGCTGCTTTTTTACCTTTGTTCCTTCTCTTCGTGTTTATTTTAGTTTGTAGGGATTTTTTCCTTATCTGATGTGGGTTTCTGTCAATCCCACCGCTGCCACCATGTTATGTCCTCGGTTGTACCATCAGAGGTTTTAATAAACACTCAGAGAAGCTTGTAAGTTTACAGCACAAACTTTTACTTACATCTCAGCTGCCGGTCATGTATGAATACACTGTTGCACAGAGGATGCTCACCACTCAAGTGTGATGCAGCTCTTGCAGTGCTCCTGCTCCAGCATAAAATAGTCCCAAGTTTACACTGTATATAACAGTGCCTCGGAGCATTCAGGAAGGTATGTCTTTAGCCATAAGGGCGAAGAACTTCTGCCTTTACAGATTGGTGTTTACCCTGCTTGAAAATGCCTTTTCAAACCCTCTTCTTCACAATCAATAGCTAGGAGGAGGACATCAACATATTAGACAGAATGTCAGATTTCCTCCTTTTGCTTTCAGAGGAATGAGAACCCCTCCCCCCAATTTTGTTACATACATGACAGCAGTGATTAAAAATGCTATCATTGAAGAATATATGAACTAGAAAGTTATCAGTCAAGTAATTAGACAACAATCAACAGCTAAATAGGTTTGTTTCAGGTAATTAATTCAGGCTAAATCTATGTCAATTCTATTTTGGATGGTAAGAACATACTTCACACAGGGATTTAATTTTGAAGAGATGTCAGCTGCTTCCCATTTTGAATTGACAGCACCAATATGGAAATTCATAGAAACCTGTTCGGAAACTATAAAGGTTAGATACAGTTAAACAAAAAAAAGTAAACCTGCAATCTCCCTGTGAGTCCATTGCAATCATTCCTTACAAAAGGTTTGAAATGAAAACTGTTGAGAGCTGCAATACGCAAATGTGCTGAAGAAACTGAGCAGGTCATTTAGCAGCCACGGGAAGTAACCTCTGAGAGCTGTGTTCACTTTCAAAGTTTTCAGTTTTCCAAAATCTCAATATTAAAATTGTGCTGAGAAATTCATCCCTGGCTGGCAGCATTGATGGCAATTCAGTGGTAGTAATGCACTGCACGTTGAATCTGAAGTTCATTCCATTTGCTCCATGGGCTCGGATATCCTAAGGCAGGTGCAATATGCTGCAATCATCACTATTGAGCGGGATTATATATCTTAAACAGTCCAGACGAAAGAGAATGAGGGGTTTTTTTTGCACATGTTGAGGCTGTGACGGTTCTGAAAGGAAAGATATAAATATTTGTAGATTTCTAAGGAAAGGATGGAGAGAAAGGGTTAATTGGATAACCCTGAAACCCAGCTCAGGTAACTTGAGCTGAAAGATTTCTAGTACTTTGTCAAATTTATGAAAACACTACGGAAGGCAATAGATCGCTGCCTCACCTTCTGAGTGTTTCCAGAATTATTTACTTTTGATTCAGATTTACAGCATTTTTTTTTCAATCTATGCAGACATGCTTAAATGTGATTTATACATAAAATATTCATCGCAATGAAGGTTGACTTCCAGGCGATAGAGACGTCTCAATCAAAAGAACCACATATAACAGTGGGTAGATTCCCTATTGCAAGTCATGGATGGGGGCTTCCGTGATATTTTCCTTCATTTATCTTTTTTTTTTCTTTTCATTTATATGACAGCACTAACCCATTAAAACATTCCAAAGTGTTCCAGAGAGGAGCATCAAGCCAAATCTGAAAACCTACAAACTCAGAAATATGTTTTGGCGGATAATGAAGACATGGCTAAAAGGTTAAGATTTACATGAAGAGAGGTGCTACGTTTTGGATTGGGTTAATAAAAATTATGATTAGAATATAACTTTAAAAGGTATAGATGGTGGGGGTTTCCTTTAGGTAATAATTTCTGTACACTTCACAAACGGACATTAACATTTCACAAAAGACATCTCATTTGAAATTGCAAGAGCTATGCATAAGGAGATATTCATGTCAACAGTGACTTTGCAGAAACTTTGAAGAATGCCTCTGGAGACTTCACAAGTATGTGTTAATTGGACCGATGCTGTGGAGTAAATGGACTATTGGCTTTTAAGACAGGCACAGAAACTTGATTCCAATGCCAATGATCCAAGTTTGGTTGAAGGTTTTCTATTCTAAGGGTCATGTGGTTTTTGCAAATAGAGAGAGGAAAAACAAACAGGCGATTTTTCTTTGGAGAGAGAGAGGGAGAGAAGTCCATTTACAGCAGGAATTGGTGTTAAAGGCTGCAAGCTTTGCACTCCTGTGTGATGCACTGGATTAATTAAATATATGCTTATAAAAGGGATTAGAATTGAGTTAGCAGTTGGGTTGCATGCATTTCTCAGACAGAACAATGCCTTGCAAAGTTCCAAGGCCAGTTGCAAACAGAAGGTTCTGGGCTTTAGCAACATTTGCAAGCAGACCCCGGAAACTACCACATCTGCAAACCGAAACAGAAAAAAAACAATGCCTGGTAGGAGCACAAGTGGATCGGGTGATGAAGAAGGCTTGCCTATATAAATCAGTGCATAGAAGTAATGATGAAACTGTACAAGGCATTGGTGAGGCCAAATTTAGAGTACTGTGTGCAGTTCTGGTCACCAATTCATAGGAAGGACATTAACAAGATAGAGAGAGTGCAGAAAAGATTTACAAAAATGTTGCCTGGGTTTCAACCTCTGGAATACAAGGAGAGATTGAGCAAATTAGGTCTTTATTTCCTTGGAACATAGAAGGCTGAGAGGGGATTTGATAGAGGTGTTTAAGATAATGAGAGAGATAGATAGAGTTGATGTGGAAAGGCTTTTCCCATTGAGAGAAGGAGAGATGGATACAAGAGGTCATGGGTTGAGAATTGACGGGCAAAGGTTTAGGAGTAACATGAGGGGGAACTTCTTTACTCAGAGAGTGGTTACTGTGTGGAATGGGCTTCCGGGAAAGGTGGTGGAGGCAGGGTCAATTTTGTCATTTAAGAAAGAGTTGGATAAGTATATGGATGGGGGGGGGGAACGGGGGGGGGGGGGGGGAAATGGAGGGATATGGGCAGAATTCTGGTAAGTTGGATTAGTGGAGGGTACTTGGATCAGTGCGGACTAGAAGGGCCAAATTGGCCTATTTCCGTGCTTTAATAGTTATATAGTTATGTATGGAAGATCAGGAGGGGAGGGAGTGAGAACTGGAGAGAAGGAATCTAGGAAGAGGCAGTTTGAGAAAAGGCTGGACAGAACAGGAGCCTGCAGAAAAAGCTTCCTTTTTCAAGACTAGACAGAGTTCTAATATGGTAGCCCAAGTGTACTCTCTGTGGAAATCAGAAGAGGCGATTAGTCTTCCCGGTGTGGCGAAGAGGAGAGGAACCTGGAAAGATGTTTCTTCTGGATGACATTCCTATTTGGGGTAACAACCATCTCTCTGTCACCCTCCACAACTTTCCTGCCTGGTAATTCTAAGCACTGAAGTTCGGTTGAATGTAATGACTGTTTGATTCTGTGCACGGCGTTGAAGATAACTGGAAACTAGCCTTGGAAACATGGACAGTGGAAGATTTGCCAGTAAAAAGGACTTTCTCAAAAACACATGACACACACTTGTGCTTAGATTAGGTGGGGGGGGGGGAGGGATTGCTTTAATAACTTAATGTTGATAAGTTGAGTGTTGATCTTGTTGTTCTATACTCAGAGAATTAAACTAATTTTGTTTAAGGAACCATTGCTTTGATGTATTTTTGTTGCTGTTGATATATGGGGTTCACTGAACTCTCAACACCTGTTATAAGGAAGCTCTCATTTGAAGACGGGTTTGTAGGATTTTTAAGTGACTGACAGATCTTGATGTTCAGCAATTAGTCCCATGCAACACAAGGCTTCAGGGCTCCCACCTTCCACAATTTGGAAGGTCAGTTGGTACCATCCAGACCAACCATCCTCTTCCAGGTGAATCTGAAATTCAAATCCAGAAACTCCAGACTTCCCTCATCAGGCTTATCTGGAGCAGGATTCAAGTATGGCACTTTTCAGACTTGAAGACCAAAATGATGCCATTGTGCCTTCTGTGTGTTCAAACAGACCGACAGAATTGGGAAATTGAATATCTTTTGACATTTTCAGTCACTAGTGAAGATCTACTTGGTCTCAGTACCAAACAACTAATTGGATACCTCAGCAATCAACCCACACTCTCTCAGATGCTTATTGTGCAGTTGGAATTACACTGATAGAAAGCCCAAACCGCAATGCAAATTTCTTTCAGATTTGTGCACATTTATACCAATGCTGACGATTCTTTGAACAAATTCTTCCCCTCAGTTGACTTCCGTTGTTTTGCTTTTCTCTACTTTGAACATTTACCTAATGTGCCCTTAAATGCTGAGAACATTTTTGACTCAGTTATTTCCCGTGGGAAAACATTCAATGCTCTCATAAGCATCAATGTAATGACTATTCTCTTGTTGGATCATTACTAATTATTATCTTTCGAGTCAGAGAAAATTGCCTTTACTCACCCTTTTGCAATGTTAGGAACATGCAGATATTCCATTGAGGCATTACTCCACTGATTCTAAGAATAAGCTACCCATGGCTTTAGAATTCTAAACATTGGGACTGCGAGCAGGCCATTCAGCCCCCTGGCCCTGATCAACCATTTTGGATTATATTTTAATTAACTGTAATCTTACCTCTGCATGCCAATCCATTCTTCATATTTGTATTTACCTCTGTCGTAAAATTATTTAAAAGCAATCTTTCCAACAATTTGTCTCCAGAGTCCAAAGACCAACTTTTATTAAGATTCCCCATATTTCTTTGGCGGAAGCCAGGAAATGTACAGTGGTTCAATGGAAGTCCGACTGCCAGCTAAATACCAGCTAAATGCAGAATTGCATCCCCCTGGAAAAAAAATCACATATCACCTCAGGAGGAAACATGACACATTCAGTAGACTATGGCAACCTTATTTGCAGTACATTGGTTCTCAGATAGATTGATTTCCCCCCACTCCTTTTAAATAGAGATAAGGTTAAATTATCCCAGTACGGCCAGAGGTGTGGTTATAGAAATAGGACTTGGTGCAGATGATGCACCCTCCCTTTTATTTTCAGGTCCTCAGTTTTCTTTTTCTTTTGAGTTTTTTTTAGTATTTTCTTTGAAAGGTGTTGCCATTGTGATTTCTTTTTCATTACAGATCTTGATAAGGGTCATGTGTCCCACAATGAGTGGGATCGAGATAAGTTTTTGCAATGTATCTGCTGTGGCGGGTGGGGGGGGGGGGGGGAGTGTTGTTGGGACAAACATGGACTTTAGGTATGAGTATGTACATGAATGGCTTTCTTTATTGGATTTCAATATATTAGCATCCTTCTTTGAACAACCCATTATATGGAACTTTGCCTTCATTGAAGTCTCGCCAGTACACTGTTAGCTAAAGCATAACCTCTTACATTTGGATTCAATCCTCTCAGCAATAGATAACCATATAACCACTTACAGCACAGAACAGGCCAGTTCGGCCCTACTAGTCCATGCCGTAGCAAATCCCCACCCTCCTAGTCCCACTGACCAGCACCCGGTCCATACCCCTCTAGTCCCCTCCTCTCCATGTAACGATCCAGTCTTTCCTTAAATGTAACCAATGATCCCGCCTCGACCACGTCTGCCGGAAGCTCATTCCACATCCCCACCACCCTCTGCGTAAAGAAATTTCCCCTCATGTTCCCCTTATAATTTTCCCCCTTCAAACTTAAACCATGCCCTCTAGTTTGAATCTCCCCCACTCTTAATTGAAAAGGCCTATCCACGATGACTCTGTCTGTCCCTTTTAAATTCTTAAACACCTCGATCAAGTCCCCTCTCAATCTTCTACGCTCCAGAGAAAAAAGCCCCAGTCTGCACAACCTTTCCCTGTAACTCAGACCCTGAAATCCTGTCAACATTCTCGTGAACCTTCTCTGCATTGTCTCTATTTTGTTTATATCTTTCCTATAATTTGGTGACCAAAACTGTACACAGTACTCCAAATTTGGCCTCACCAATGCCTTGATAACCTGTTCGTTTTCCTAATTACCCAATTTGCTCTCTAGTCTTACACAAATCATGCAAGAGTTCCATTTCCTCCACATCTCAGAGCTCTGCAGCCTCTAACCATTTCAATAATATGCTTTTTTTTTCAGTCAAATATTCCTTCACTATCGGTGTGCACAAATAGTGCTTCAACTGTTCAATTGGGATGAACCCTACTGTTTGTGTGCAATTCGTCAGTCATTCAGACAGAAGTACATGCCACATTAGAATGAAATTTAAAAATATTACATAGGCTGGAAACCTAAAATTAGAAAAGACAGAAAGTGCTGGAAGAACCAACCTCTATTGTGACAGCTCTCAGACACCTCCTAATACCTTGGATCATGAACCCACCACATGGAACCTCTGGCCATGGCCACCCAGATATGAACTTCATTTCCTCATGATATCTTTCTTATAGAGCTCCCAAGCCTAGTGTCCCAGCCCCACACAGCCTGATATGATCCCTAGCCCAAAATACACATGTAGAACTGCAGAGAAAGGCCTACTGGTTCAGCCGGATCTTGCCCTGGCAAACTTATTTCTTCCAACCTTGTCTTTATCTTTCCTCATTTGGTCCAATCCTTCATATTTATATCCATGATATCTCTGATGCCATTCTGCACTTTGATTATATCCAACTCTTTGTTCCCAACCAGCTCATCTTCACCATAAACACACAATCCCTTTAGACCTCCACCCCACATCAGAATGGATCGAGTGCCTTCCACTTCTGCCTGGAATAAAGGCTCAGCACATACATGAACTGCTCTCAAATTGAACAACTTTACCTTCAACTCCACTCACTGTCTCCAGGTCAAAGGATCCTGCCGTTTTGTGGGAGAAGTGGAATTGTTTCAGTCCTATCTGTGCCCCATTCCTCAACATATAATCATATAACCATATAACAGTTTATGGCATGGAAACAGGCCATCTTAGCCCTTCAAGTCCACGCTGGTTCACTCAAACAACTCTGCTAGATCCCTCTGCTTATTCTCCACCCATAACCCTCCAACCCCCTCTTATCCATGTATATATCCAGCCTCCTCTTAAATGAAAGAATTGACTCTGCCTCAACTATTTCCTCTGGAAGATTATTCCATTCAGACACCACTCTCTGAGTGAAGAAGCACCCTCTAATGTTTCTCCTAAAATTTCACCCCCTTACCCTCAACTTGTGTCCTCTTGTTTCAACCTCCCCTGCTCTCAGGGGGAAGAGTCTACTTGCATCTAGTCTATCTATTCCCTTCATAATTTTAAACACCTCTGTCAAACACCTCTTTCTTTACTCATGCAGAACTGTAAAATTTCATCACTTTTTTTGCCAATTTCCACCCTGTCCTCACTTCAGATGTTCAATCTCAGCCTCTCTTTTGTTGAATCTCTCTATCTCCATCTCAGGAGATAGACTAGCTACTAACACCCATTAAAATCTTGCCAACTCCCACAGCCAGTTCCACTACTCTTCATCCCATCCTGTTTCCTGTAATGACTTCATTCCATTTTTCCAGTTCTTCAGTATTTGTTCCGGTAAATCTCTTTGTACAAGATCCTAAGAAACTATTTGCTTTTTTTTCTGAACCAACAATCCCAAGGATAACTTCTGCTCTGTTGCACGAGAGGCTTACTGTAATCAAAGCACCACAGCCCAATGCTAAGGTGCAAAGGGCCAGAAGAATGACCTTCTGTAAGAGGTTATACTTTAGCTAACAGTGTACTGGCGAGACTTCAATGAAGGCAAAGTTCCACATAATGGGTTGTTCAAAGAAGGATGCTAATATATTGAAATCCAATAAATAAAGCCATTCATGTACATACTCATACCTAAAGTCCGTGTTTGTCCCAAAAACACTCCCCCCCACCCCACCTGCCACAGCCTGGGTGAATAGACAAGGAGCACAGAAAGAGATCGGGTTAGTAGGCTGGGACATGAAAATCTACCCCAATATTTTCTTTGTTTTTAATACTTTCATTGATATTATATAGTATACAATATTTTCTACATACTCATGACTTGCAATTTAAGTCCTATCTACAAACCACAAATATTGCGGAACTTTTCCTTTCTTTCTGTCTATCTGCATGCCTGTATTTAGATCTTTAGCTCCCTTCGTTTTTTATCCCATTTCTTTGGGCAGTTTCCATCCCTTGTTTTTCCTCATAAACCTGACTTCTTCTCGCATACACTGTAACTTGCATCTCTGGCAGTGAGTTGTCATTTTATCTATTGTATTTTTTTCTGACTTTTTTTGTCTTATTTCTTGTTGATATGTCATTGAGATTTTGAGACTGTGCATCCTTCACAGAAATGTAAACAAAAGATATTTGTGAAGTTAACTAAAATGCACCTCTTCCAGTCTATCTCTGTTCAGCGTTTCAATAACTCGCTTCCCATACGAGATAAATTACTACAGTACCTACATAACTACATACCCAGCTAGCTGATTTTGCAAGGAACCCTTTGGCAAGGCCACACATACAACATTTCCCTTTTATCAATTCATGTAAACAAATTTTCAAAATGTCGTTGTTAAGTGCATCGAACATAACTAGCCATTGACAAATACATGTGCTGAGAACTTAGCTACATCTATCATTAGGGAAACTGATCTTTCTGATCAATGCTTCTGTCCCTCTTTGAATAAGCATGTGATGTCATTTATTGTGTAGCCTGATGGCACACCTCCCATCTTCTGTTCTGATTCTTTTCTTCTCCTCTAACCACTTGCATCCACTTTCTTTTTCCAGCAACAAAGGACGAGGAATTGATTTTGGAAAAGCGCTTTGCAACGGGCCACATATTGTAGGAAGCTGCGGGCATCTCTCATTTAAAGTCTAGATGAGCGTTTGGGATGACTGCACCATCAGATAAATCCTGGAATGACTGGCTGCATTCCACTATGGATCTACCCATTGGGGTGCAGCAGCAGAGTGGGAACTTGAGGACATTCTCCAGCATTCCCCATTCTTGAATTCTGCACCGGATTGATCAAATATCACCAAGTCACTAATATGATATTGGAAGAAAGGAAGGTAAATATAAAGCCTTTTTTTTCCCGTCACTTGCTTTATTTAGCTTTTTTTTTCAAAAGAGGTTTCTTCAGAGAGAGTTGAATTCTGATAGCTCCAAAACTGGGGCAAGAACATTTTGAAGGGGTTTGCTCACTGATGTCAATAAATTGGGAGTTGTTATCACACTATACTTTTTATAGCAGGACGTCAGCGCTTGACGTCCTGCTTTGCGGAAACTGCCAAAATGTTTGGCCTGGAAGTCAGCCTGAAGAAAACTGAGGTCCTCCATCAGCCAGCTCCCCACCATGACTACCAGCCCCCCCACATCTCCATCGGGCACACAAAACTCAAAATGGTCAACCAGTTTACCTATCTCGGCTGCACCATTTCATCAGATGCAAGGATCGACAATGAGATAGACAACAGACTCGCCAAGGCAAATAGCGCCTTTGGAAGACTACACAAAAGAGTCTGGAAAAACAACCAACTGAAAAACCTCACAAAGATAAGCGTATACAGAGCCGTTGTCATACCCACACTCCTGTTCGGCTCCGAATCATGGGTCCTCTACCGGCACCACCTACGGCTCCTAGAACGCTTCCACCAGCGTTGTCTCCGCTCCATCCTCAACATCCATTGGAGCGCTTACACCCCTAACGTCGAAGTACTCGAGATGGCAGAGGTCGACAGCATCGAGTCCACGCTGCTGAAGATCCAGCTGCGCTGGATGGGTCACGTCTCCAGAATGGAGGACCATCGCCTTCCCAAGATCGTGTTATATGGCGAGCTCTCCACTGGCCACCGTGACAGAGGTGCACCAAAGAAAAGGTACAAGGACTGCCTAAAGAAATCTCTTGGTGCCTGCCACATTGACCACCGCCAGTGGGCTGATAACGCCTCAAACCGTGCATCTTGGCGCCTCACAGTTTGGCGGGCAGCAACCTCCTTTGAAGAAGACCGCAGAGCCCACCTCACTGACAAAAGGCAAAGGAGGAAAAACCCAACACCCAACCCCAACCAACCAATTTTCCCCTGCAACCGCTGCAATCGTGTCTGCCTGTCCCGCATCGGACTTGTCAGCCACAAACGAGCCTGCAGCTGACGTGGACTTTTTACCCCCTCCATAAATCTTCGTCCGCGAAGCCAAGCCAAAGAAGAAATACTTTTTATAATAACAGATGCTGGTTGTTAAACTCTTATTAAGCTCCTAATGTGAAAGGAGAAGGAGTAATTGTATCACTGAAAATCTCTGCACCAGGAATCTCAGCACTACCCTCTTCCTTCCACATCATCTCCCAACCAGCTGCTGTGGAGCAGATTTGACTTAACAATGCAGAAAATTAATCAGGTATATTCTGCCGACATAAGAACAGGATGAATCCCATCCATTCAATTAATGCCTGGCAACCTCCTCCAAACTAAGTGATGGAAACAGTCAAAAATAATGTCTCCAAATGACATCCACTGATCAATAACTTGTGCCAAATGGTTATGCTCCATCGAGCTACTTGATTAGAGATCTCATTATAATCTCATTACAAGCATGGACATAAAAAACTGAATGTGAATCCTTTCAGCTTCAATGCTTTGTCCGTCCAAGTATGGCATTAAGGAACCCAGGCAAAACTGAGGTCACTGGTATCAAGGAGAAGATCACTGTGCAGTTGGAGTCATAAATGATACAAAGAAGATAATAGTAACTATTGAAAGCAATTAATTGTGGCCATAAGAAATTACCACAGTATTACAAGGCAACCTCTGTGGCATTGTAATTTTCATCTGTTTGATCAATAACCATTTCTCCAACAAATGTGCGGCTGTTAAGCTGATGATTCCAAAATGCTCTCCTCCATTCTGTGGCAAGAGTTGGACAACACCCAGGCTTAAGCTGTTAAATTAAAGATAACATTCATCTAACATTAATTAACATTCTCATTGGAGATGGTCATTGTAAGTATTTGATAATGCCCATCCCCAATGAGATCGACTAAACCATCTGCCACAATATTTAATAATAACCCTAAATCTCCACCATGAATATTTTTGGGTCTGAACCAGTTTGAAATGCAGCTGGATTAACTATTTCCAACCCTTAATTTTCATTGAGCTGCAGAGATAGATACCTTGATAGACAACTGGTTATTGTCTATATTGCTACCAGATAAGAAATGCATAAATCCAAAATTCTGCAGAAAAGTGAAATAAAAGCAGAAAATGCTGGCAATACTCAGCTGTTCAGACGACCTCTGTGGAGTCTGCAACAGAGACTCCACAGGGTCTTCATGTTGAAGACCCTTTGACAATTTTGTCTGAAACAAACTGTTTCTCAACACAATCTGCTGGAGAAAATCAGCTGGTCAAACAGCACCAGTAGAAATAAAAAGGAATGGTTGATGTTTCAGACTGAAACCCTTCATCAAAACAAGGAATGCAGAGAAGAGAAGCCAGTGCAATGTGACGTGGTGGGAGGAGCAGGGAAAGGGTCCATGTGGGGATTAGTGGAACAGGGAGAGGGTTGACAGATAACTGGAAGAAAGGGAGTGAGGGGGCAGACAAGGAAACAAAGGGGTCAAGTGGAGGAAGATGAGTCACACAGGGCGGAGAGAGTGATTAGAAGACAAAGGCTACTGGTGCTGGAATCTGGAAGAAAAGAAGGTAAGAATTATGGTATAATGACCAAATAGAACCAAAGGGAGGGGGTTGGGGCTACCTTACCACAGACACTGCCAGTGTTCCCAGCATTTTTTGCATTTCTACATCCTCCTCAGTAAACTTGGGCATGATCATCTGCCATTTGGTTTGCAGAAAAAAAGGCAATGAGGCTTCAAAAATATCATGGGGATGTACTTTACCAGGTTTATCAAGGCCAGTTGGACATTGAAACAGAAAATAATGACGTCAAGATAATTGAGAATTTCTCGGTAAATGATCAATGGTCAATTATGATTATACAGCATGCAAATTACTTCAGATAGAAGTATTCCTTCAATTGCACTTTTGTTGGAAAATTGAATCAACTTCTTATTGACTAATTGTGCCTTGTACAAAAGGAAAATATCATTACTGAGATTTTTAAGGAAGTGAAGATTAAAAAAAAATTAGTGAAATGAATTGAAAGATTTGACCTCCAATTCATGTATTATACTCCCAGGATAAATCGATATTGGAAGGACGAGCTATGATGGTGTTGGGGAAGTTGACATTTAATTTTCTGGCATGTCACACAGCTGATCTATAAATGGTACACATCTGTGGTACATTTGTGTTTCCTCTGTGGCCATTTATTTTCCTTTGATTCAAGAATTATTAATGCCAATTGGGTCCTTATAATACAAGCATAATTTTAAAAACTTATTTTTAATATAAATAAATTTTTAAAATCCAATCTATCCACTCCCTCTAATCAAGGTAACCTTATATGTTTTGTAATGATGTGGAATCACTGCCCCCCCCTCCACCCCCAGAGAACAGATCAAGAATTAGCAGAATATATAGTAATGATTGATTCTTCCAAATATAAAAATAATTCTAAGAATGGGCCCTACAATTTCATAAATTGAAACTTTCTACCTTTAATATTATATCTGATTTCCTCCATACTTAACCATTGCATATGTATAGGGGATGAATCTCCTTTCCATTTCAATAACATAGCTCATCTGGTTATCAATAGCAGATCAAGAGTCTTAGCATTAGAAATCTGTGGAAAATCTGAAAGCTGGGACTGAACAAAATCCTTAATTTGCAATTAGGTGAGCTGTTTTGTACAAGCACCATTTTCAGAGAAGAGAGAAAAAGAGATAAAAAGACTATAAAAGTTACAGAAAGTATAAGGAAGAATTGCCTGAAGACAAATAGAAGACATTAACAATGCCAGTAAAGAAAGATAAAGGCCTTGCTGCAATACAAGAAACTAAGCAAGATAAGGAACAAGAAAAGGAAGAGAAGATCCTGGAGCTGTTTGTAAGGTCCCGACCGTGTCTGGCTGAACCCAGGATAGGTGCAGAGGCGGTCGAGAGGCTGATCCGGGACTCCTTCGTCCAAGGGCTACGCTCGAGGGCCATCCGGCAGAAGCTGCTGAAAAACAATGTCTACTTTCTAACCAAGAGTGTGGACTTGGTCCAAACCCTGGAAGCTGCAGCCCTGCACATCGAAGCCTTCGATTCCAGGTTTCCCCAGGCTCCCTCATGGCCCTCTCAAACTGCAGCTGCAGTCCCAGACCAAGCAGGACAGGAAAATGTTGCTGCGGCAGGCGCCCGGCGCCCCTGTAAGTACTGTGGATCCTGGTGGGGGTCAGACTGACGATCACACCAAAACTGCCCGGCTAGGAACCAGTATTGTTCCCAATGCAGCAAGAAAGGCCACTTTGCTAAAGTGGGCCTCTCAAAACCAGCCAGCAGCTCAGCGGCCCTCTATGACCTCCCCACCTCCCCCGCAGACCCTTCCATGTGCGCATGCTGAGTGGCGCCATTGTCCCCGCTATGACTTCTGCCTTCCCCAACCTCGATGGTCCAGACCCGCCAGCGACTGTCGCAGTGTGTGCCCCAAGCACCTGGACCATCCCCTGCCCTCGCCAGTGCCACTCGCTGAGAACTACAGTGACGGCACTTCTGGCTCACGGCGCGAAGTCACTTCTGGCTGACGTAATGACGTCACTACCACTGGCCGCGATTATGTTATTTCCCCCGGCGCAACGAATACAGATGGGGAAGGAAGCCAGCCATGAAGCGGACCCCCACATGCCACCGCCATCTTGGGCCAGGCAGTGGCCGACACGGAGGGCAGCCGACAATGTTGAAAACGATGTGGTCAACATGGGCGGTGACCAGGCTACCCTCCCAACGCTCCCCATGCCTCCGGGTGACAACGGGTGTTGCACGCCGCACCTCATGACCGACATCAACATTGTCATCACAGGCGATGGCCAGGCTGCCCTACCAATGCTCCCCATGCCTCCGGATGCCATCAGCTACCGCACACCGCGCCCCATGACCAATGTCGACGTGGTCAAAACGGGCCTTGACAAAACTGTCCTACCGATGCTCCCCACACCTCCAGATGCCATAAATCATTGTGCACAACTGAAGAGTGATGACTCAGTCTCTGATACAGTCCTGGATGCCACCATGCTGACCAGGGACATCCCTCACGACCTCAGGCGCTCTGTGATGGACGTGCAAGTCAATGGGCAGGTAACAAAGTGCCTGTTCAACAGTGGCAGCACCGAGAGCTTCATTCACCGGAGCATGGCCCACTCCCTGAGATTCAAAGTCCACCCACCACCTGCTCGATTCCCCTCGCCGCCAAGGATAAGACGGATGGTACCCTCAGGGGCTTCTCAGCCGATTTAACTGTGGGAGGGGAGACTTACACAGGGTTAAGGCTCCTGGTCATGCCCAAACATTGCACCCCAGTCCTCCTGGGCCTAGATTTCCAGTGCCACCTGCAGAGTGTCACCCTTGCCTTTGGGGGGCCCCACCCTCCACTCACATTACACAACACGCCAACCTACCAGCCCCGGCCAACCTGCGGCCTCTCCACACTGCGCATCAGCCCACCGGTGGTCTTTCCATATCTTGTGCTAGGCTGCAAGCCGATCACCACCAGAAGTAGGCGCTATTGCACTACAGAGACTTTATCAAGGCGGAGGTGCGGCGACTCCTGGTGGAAGGTGTCATAGAGCCCAGTAACAGCCCTTGGAGAGCCCAAGTCCTAGTGGTCAAAGGGGAAAGTAAGCTGAGAATGGTCGTGGATTACAACTAGACCATTAACCGGTACACCCAGCTGGATGCCTACCCCCTGTCGAGGATCACCGACATGGTCAATGAGATAGCCCGCTACCGGGTTTTCTCCACGATTGACCTGAAGTCGGCGTATCACCAAATTCCCATCCACCTGAAGGACAAGCTCTACACCACCTTCGAAGCGGACAGGCATCTGTACAAGTTCCACCCATTTTCCTTTGGGGTCACGAACGGGGTCTCCATCTTCCAGCGGGAGGTGGATCGCTAGATAGACCAGCACAAGCTAACGCGACGTTCCTGCATCTGGATAACATCACTATCTGCGGCCGTGACCAGCAGGTCCATGATGCTAACCTGGAAAAATTCCCCCAGATGGCCAGGGAGCTGAACCTCACTTACAACAAGGAGAAATGTGTGTTTATCACCACTCGCCTTGCCATCCTGGGGTACATCGTGGCCCATGGAGTAGTCAGCCCAGATCCAGAAAGGATGCACCCATTAATGGAGTTACCTCTCCCCGTCATGCTAAAGGCCCTCCGCAGATGCCTTGGCCTTTTCTCTTGTTACTCGCAGTGGGTCCCTCGCTTATCGAACAAGGTCCGCCCACTGGCCAACGCTACAACTTTTCCCCTCCCACTCGAGGTGCAGGCAGCCTTCATCCCCATCAGGCAAGACATTGTGGATGCCACGATGCAGGCTGTGGATGAGGTCTCCCCCTTCCAGGTGGAGAGCAATGTCTCCGAGGTAGCCCTCACTGCTACCCTCAACCAAGAGGGGCGCATTGTTGCTTTCTTCTCCAGGGCCCTCCACAGCTCCAAGCTAGGGCTTTCCACCATTGAAAAGGAGCCCCAGGCAATTGTGGAAGCGGTCCGCCACTGGCGCCACTACCTGGCTGGCAGGAGATTCACCCTCCTCACGGACCAGCAGGCCCTGGCATTCATTTTTAACACTACCCACAAGAGCAAGATCAAGAGTGACAAAATCCAGTGCTGGAGAGTCAAGCTGGCAACCTACAGCTACAGCATCCAGTACCGCCCCGGGAAGTTTAACGACTCCCCCAATGCCCTCTCTCGCACCTGCGCATCTATGCATGACGACAGGCTGCAGGCATTGCATGAGTCCCTCTGCCATCTGGGTGTCACCAGATGTACCACTTCATTAAGTCCCGGAACCTGCTATATACAATCAGGAGCGTCAGGGACATAACTGAGATCTGCCGGGTCTGCGCGGAATGTAAACACTGTTTTTTCCGCCCGCCCTAGGCCCATGTGGTAAAGGCTACTCGGCCTTTCGAGCATCTTGGCATGGGCTTCAAATGGCCCCTACCTTCCACGAACCAAAATGTCTACTTCCTCACGGTAGTGGACGAGTACTCACGCTTCCCTTTCGCTATCCCTTGCCTGGACACCTCCAGTCCCACTGTCATCAGGGCCCTGGGGCAGATCTTCACCATGTTTGGCTACCCCGCCTTCATCCACAGCGACTGGGGGTCTAATTTCATGAGTGACGAGCTGCGCCAGTTCTTGATGGCGAGAGGAATCGCAACCAGTCGCACGATGAGCTATAACCCGAGAGGCAATGGGTAAGTGGAAGGCGAAAATGGGGTGGTCTGGAAGGCAGTCCTCCTGGCTCTTGTCAAAAGGGTGGGCCGTGGAGTACTGGCAGGACGCCCGCCCGAGGCGCTCCATGCCATTCGGTCGCTGCTGTGCATGGCTACCAACGAGACCCCTCACGAATGTCTGTTCTCATTCCCTGGAAGTCAGCAATTGGAATGTCCCTCCCAGCGTGGATCATGTCCCTGGGACCGGTGCTCCTGTGTAAGCACATACGGACACACAAGGCCAAAGCCCTGGTCGAGCAAGTCTTCCTCCTACTTGCAAACCACAACTACACCTACGTTAGGTTCAGCATTGGCTGGGAGGACACCATCTCAACCAGGGACCTGGCACCAGCAGAAGAACCCACCACACCACGTCATCCTCCAGCCCAGGATGATGCTGACCGGGCATACATCCCTGTCCCCAGGCAGCTATGGGACATGCAGGAACTCCTTGACTACCAGGATTCCACTTCAGCCCTAGGAAATGAAACTGCCCCCCCCAACCCATCCAATACGACTCTCATACGTCAACCCCGGCCCCCCTGGCCACCCCTCTGAGCAGCACCACACCAGTCACACAGACCCCTGCCGCCAGTCCCCCCACTTCCCCTTTGGCCAGTGACCAGGAGCCAGTCCTACGCTGGTCACAGAAACCCCAGCGGCCACCGGACCATCTCAACTTGTAAATATTGTATGTGTACACGGGGTACGATTCCTTGTTACTGTGCACCCCCCCTCACGACAATTTTAAAGAAGGGGGTGAATGTGGTGGTACACCACTGGCCTACTCCAGGGGGCAACACCTGTACCTGCAGGAGTGTACTGCCAGCCCACTGGAGGGGGCAACCTCTGTACCTGCAGGAGTGTAAGGGGACAGGGCAACACCAGGACGGCTGTCAATCAGTCGGCATCAATCACCCTCCAGGATATAAACCTGCGTCGGCCTCCCGAAGCTCACTCAGAGTTACCGCAGCTACAGCCAACCTGGCTCTGTGGAAGTCTTTGTGGATTAAAGCCTGTGGTACAGTCTCTACCTTGTGTGTGTCTGATTCTGGCTAACAGCGCCCCATACCACTGCACAAGGTCTCCTCTGACCATGGCGGCTGACATCAACTGCACCTGTGTGGGGAGTTGTGCATGGACAGAGCACATAAAAAAAAGATTTTTAAAAAGATACAGAATACTCATAGCTCCAGTGATCAAGAAGAGGACCTGGAAAACCAAAGGAAAGAGCAAGAATGACCTACAATCAAGAAAAAAGCAGAAAAAGGTGCAGAAGCTTCTTTAATTTCTGGAGAAATGAAGCAATTTTTAGATTTTTTTCAACAATCCATGGAAGTATTAACTGATGAAGTTGGTAAGAATGGTGACAAGATGGAAAGATTAATGCAACAAGTTGACACAAGATTTGAAATAGTGGATGGTAAAATTAAAGGGAATGAATTTGAGATATAAATTATCAAATATCAAATGAAGAAAGCACAAGCAGAGGCTGCTGTTAGAACGATCAATTAATGCAAAAAACAGACATTTTGGAAAACTTTAGCAGACGGAATACTATCACGAATGTTGGACTTAAAGAAGGGGATGAAGGTCAATATATTTTTAAAAATTTGCAATAGTGGATACCGGATCTTTGGGTCAGGCTGAGTTTAAAGGAGATTCAGAGATAAAGCAAACCCATAGGGCACTGAGACCTAAACCTCAGCCTGACCAAAGGTCCTGTCCAATACTTGCCAGATTCCTTCGATGTGAAGTAAGAGAGAAGATACTGGATTTGGCAGCAAAGCAAGCTTAAAGAAAAATGATCACTTTTGATTTATGAAGGAAATAAGGTTTTCTTTTATCCAGACATAAGTTTTGAATTGGTAAAAGAGAGAAAAGAGTTTAATCTGGTTAAAGATGTCTTCTGGAAAAAAGGTTATGCCTTTGTTTTGAGATATCCAACTGTATTGAAAGTATTCGTCCCAGGAGGGAGGAATAGATTTTTTACTGAGCCCAATGAAGCAAAAGTACATGCCAATGCATTGCCTGCTAAAGAACAACAGGTGGCTGTTGATACCTGAATTAATTACACAACTGAAAGAATTTTGTTGTAACTGAAATTATATTGTGTTTTGAGAGAACTAAAAGAGGGAGGAATGTTTAACCTATAATCTGCATGATCTATTATATTTGATAAGATTAATGGATTATTAGATTTATTGGAATGATGGTATGGTATTTCGAGTGAGTTAGTGGGGGAATAGGATTCTGACCACTGTGGAGTCATGTGCACTCATGTGATATCTTTTGCATCCCGCATAAATGAGACGTTTTAACATCACGCGCCTCTGGGGTTTTTCCAGACTTTTTTCTTCTAATTTCTTTTCCTTATCTTCTCTTCTTTTTTCTTTTGAGCCTGGACTGTTTATATAAGTAGTATGTTATATAAGGAGAGTTGGGTTGAGTGGGGAGGAGGAAGGGGGACACATGATCAACATGTATTTTAATTTTGGTGTCTAATGACAGGGAAATTATCTTTTATTAGTATTTATATTAATGGAATTCAGAATCTGATAAAGAGAAAATGGTTATTAAGTTATATGAAAAAAACTAAAGTAGATGTGGCTTTTTTACAGTAAAACTCATTTAATGGAAATAGAACATGCAAAACTAAAGAGATACTGGGTAGGAGGGGTATTGTTTTCTTCATTTAATTCTAAAGTTAGAGGGGTAGCGATATTAAAAAGTTTACCAATTAAAATGTTGAATGTAATTATTGATAAAGTGGGGATATATATGATGCTAAATTGTTAAATTTATTCTAAATATTGGACCTTAATGAATATATATGCACTGAATATAGATGATGGAAAATTTATACAAGATGTTTTTATGCAATTAGCTAATACAAAGGGGAAAATAATTATGGGAGGAAACTTTTGAATCAAAATTGGATAGATCAGGTGGAACTATGGTTAAAAAAAGGTAGTTAAAATCATGAAGAATTTTATGAATGAAATGAAACTTGTTGATGGTTGGAGTAAAATGCATCCTGATATCAGAGATTATTCATTCTATTCTTTTAGATATAAGCCATATTTATGTATAGATATGGTTTTAATCTCCTCTCAACTGCTAGAAAGAGTTCAAAATATTGAATATCAAGCAAGAATATTGTCTGATCATTCACCTTTGGTTATGTCAATTTTGTTGGAGGAAGATCAAAGTACAAGTTATAGATGGAGGTTTAATACTGCATTGTTAAAAGGCAAGATTTTTGTGAATTTATAAGACAGCAGATAATTTTTTTTAGACATCAATGAACATTCTGTAACCAATAAGTTTGTGGTTTGGGATTCTATGAAGGCTTATTTAAGAGGACAAATAATAAATTATACAGCTAAGGTTAAAAAAGAATATTTATCTGAAGTTAATCGTTTGGAAATTGAAATAATAAAGATGGAAAAAGAATTACAAAATCAAGTTAATGATGAGAAACAGAGTATTGGATTTTTAAAAATTGAAATTTAATACAATACAAACATATAGAGTGGAGAGAGATACAAGATGAACCTGACAAAAATACTATGAGATAGAGTGCATACTATAAGATAGAGTGCATAAAGTTTTAACATGGCAATTGAAGACTGAACAATTATTGAAAACAATAATAGCTATAAAAAGATTTGGGTCATCTAACTTATAAATGATGATGTTTTTATGAAATTTTATAAGAAATTATACCAATCGGAATCTTTGAAGGATGGAGATAAAATAGACGAATATTTGTCACAAATTATTTTGCCACAATTAAATACAGAGCAAACTGAATTAGCAAACCTTTTTACAGTTACAGAAATATATGACATATTGATGTCTTTACCAAATAATAAGGCTCCAGGGGAAGATGCTTTCTCTCTGGAGTTTTATAAAGAATTCAAAGAGTTATTGATTCCTTTTTCTATGGGATTGTTAGATTAAATGGAAAATCTTTGTGATTTATCTGAGTTGTTTAAAACAGCATTAATAACAGTTATTCCTAAAAAAAAGGGAAAGATCATTTGCTTCCATCTCCATATAGGCTAATGTCATTTTCCTCCTCTGACAAAAGGCAAAGGAGGAAAAACCCAACACCCAACCCCAACCAACCAATTTTCCCCTGCAACCGCTGCAATCGTGTCTGCCTGTCCCGCATCGGACTTGTCAGCCACAAACGAGCCTGCAGCTGACGTGGACTTTTACCCCCTCCATAAATCTTCGTCCGTGAAGCCAAGCCAAAGAATAACAGTTATTCCTAAAAAAAAGGGAAAGATCATTTGCTTCCATCTCCATATAGGCTAATGTCATTATTGAATACAGATTATAAAATTTTCTCTAAATTAATAGCCATTACATTAGCTAAATGTTTACCTAAATTGAGTAATATGCACCAAACAGGTTTTTATTAAGAATAGAAGATCAGCTGACAATATTGTTTGATTTTTAAGTTTGTTAACTGTGGCACAGAAAAGAAAAATACCATCGTAGCTTTGGCTTTAGATACAGAAAAAGCATTGGACAGATTAGAATGGGACTATTTATGTAAAGCATTGAAGATTTTTGGGATTCCAATAAATTTTATAAATTGGAATCTAGACTATCTTGGCTATAGAATCTTTAACAGAGGTGATTAGAAGAGATCATGAGATTGAGGGTTTTAAGATAAAGAACATAAAATTAGTCTTTTTGTAGATGATATAATACAGTCATTCCCAACCTTTTACTTTCCACTCACATACCACTTTAAGTATTCCCTATGCCATGTGTTCTTTGATTAGTAAGTGATTTCTTAATGTGGGTGGAGAGAAAAAATTTGAAAACCACTGTTTTAATCATTCCAAATTGATTCGTTATGTGCACAGTTTCATAACTCCAAAGGAAATGGGCCAATGACCATTTTTCTCAAGCAAAATATTTCAGTAATAATTGGGTCTAGAGCAGTGATTCTCAACGTTCCCTTCCTACTCACATACCTCCTTAAGCAATCACTTACTAATCACAGAACACATGGCATAGGGATTACTTAAAGTGGTATGTGAATGGAAAGAAAAAGGTTGGGAACTACTGATCTAATGCTGATATAATTCTTTACAGTGGGGTATTAATGTTAGCTTGCTAACATCATTAGCTGCAATTATCGGATCCTTAGGACTGTTTTCAACTTGCCAACCATATATTAGTATATTAAAGTAATACAATTTGTATCTTACAAATCCTGAAAGTTCATTAAAAAAAGTAAATTGGTAGAGTATGGGTCAATATCAGGTTATAAAATAAATATTGATAAAAGTGAGGTGATGCCAATGACTGAGAGAGATTACACTCAAGTTAAGAAAATGACAAAATTTAAATGGCAGAAGGAGGTGGTTAAATACCTATGAATTAATATTGATAATAATTTAAATAATTTATTTAAATTAAATAATTTACCTCTATTGAAGAAAATTAAAGAAGATTTAATAGGATGGAAGGATTTTCCAATCTCTTTAATAGGAAGGATAAATTGTGTAAATATGAATATTTTTCCTAGAATACAATACCTATTTCAATCATTACCAATTTTTGTACCAACAATGTTTTTCAAGATTTAAATAATAGTGTTAGAAGATATATTTGGTGAGACAAAATGCCTAGGATGGCTTTGGAAAAATTAACATGGAAATATGACCGGGGGTCTGCGAATGCCTAATTTTAAAAATTACTGAAAAGCAGCTCTCTTACTTTCAGACTGATGAAAAGACAACGTGGGTACAAATTGAAATGAGAAAAATAGGAGAAAATAATTCTGAGCATATTTTGTTGAGAGGGAAAATAGATACACCAATTTTGAAACATATACTTAAAGTATGGAATGGAATACATGTGGAAATGGGAATGAAGAATTATCAGTTGGCTAGAATGATATTAAAGCAAAATCATTTGATTCCTTTTACGGTTAATAATGTTTATTTAGACATTTGGTATAATTGTGGAATATAAAGGATAAAGGGTTGTTTTTTGTGTTCTGTTATTTTTTTTACTTTTGACCAATGGAAGTATGTTCAATATACCAAATAATACTATTTTTTCTTATTAGCTTAAATCATATTTACAAAGGTTAGGGACAAATTTTAGACCACCTAATCAAAGTCAATTTGAATACTTAATAACTGATACATTTATCAAAAGATTTATTACTAATATGTATATAAAATTGCAAGAGACCATGCAGAAAAAAGGATTTTTTAAAATCTAAATTGAGATGGGAAAGAGATTTAAATATACAAATTCAAGAAGTATGGTCAAAATCATGTTATGAAAGTGTAACCAGATAGCAAATGGTACAATTTAATTTTTTACCATCAATTATATTATACTCCATACAAATTACATGGAATTAATTCAAATGGTTCTGATTAATGTTTTAGATGTAATAAAGGAGTAGGAACCATTTTACATGCAGTTTGGCAATGTTAAAAAGTAGGAAAATTTTGGGAAGATAGAAGTATTTTATTGGGACGAGTTAAGAAGATACAAGTTTTGAAAGATCCCAAAATATTTTTATTAGGAGATATTTTTGATTTGAAGTTAGATATTTATCAGAAGTAATTTTGAAGCGTAGCAATAGCAAAGAAATGTATAGATGTAATGTGGAAATTAGACAATAATGTGGGGTTGTGCAGATGGCGAACGGAATTACTAAACTGTATACAGTTAGAGAACATAAACCAGAAAAATTTGATAAGATTTGGAAACCTTATATCGATTTTATTGCTATGTCTTCATCTATGGCGTCTGCCCCTTCCGCTCCAACTCACCTTAGTTAATTCAAGATGCAAGATCATTACATAAGTTTGAAATTTAACTAATGAATGAAGGACATATGATGATCGGGCAGACTTTCTTTTCTTTTCTTCTATCTTTCCTACTTCTTTGGGGAGGGTGGAAGGTAGTGGGGAGAAAATATGATAATATGCATTCTTTTTGCATCATTTTTAATTATTCTGTATGATATGGATAAATACTATACTTGTATTGATGAAAATGAAAAATAAAATTTACCCAAAAAAGCACAAAGAGAGATTTTTCCTTCAGTTGAATGACAGAATGGGAAATCATAGGGCGTCACAAAACAGGGTAATTTGTGACAAAAATGCCCTCGCAGTTGGGGTGGGGGGGGGGGTGTTGAAAGGAGACAACAGCATGTGATAAACTCACCTTTATAAGATTGTAGAAAGCTAGTGCTGTTCTCGGAACATAAAATTAAAGATGGATTGCTATGTTCTCATATGAATTATTTATGAGTGCTAAAGACAGGGAATGAAGATTAAAGAGAAAAAAAAGTTATACTTGAAGTGGAAAAATTGTATGCTGCTTGGCTGAAAGCATAGTGCTCTTGGACAGCTCACCCAGGAAGATGGTATCTATGAGGTGTCAGTCTCTGATTCTAAGTTGTTACGATATGAAAAGAAAGGGACTGAGAAGTTTGTTGACACAAGAAGAAGGCGACTAGTATCCAGTCAGGCAGCAATATCTGAGGGCATAGCAATTCTCAAGCGTTCAAAGCTGTCCAGGTCTAGGGCAGTATGGATGGCATCTAAAGGCCTATTGATGTATTTGCAAATACACATGGGTTTTAGGACTTCAGGGGCCTTTTACACCAACATCAAAAGCACACATTGAAATGATTATTGTTCAAGCCAATCTCACTGTCTTTCCAGTCTATGACTCTGTATAACTGGCGCCTTCACAATAGAGAAATGCAGTAGGTAAATGAGCATATAGTTATTCTCAATCAGACACACTGTACGCTATCAGGAAGAAAATGTTGCCTATCTAAGCTAGTCTCACTTCCCTGCATTTGTCAAGTCAAATTTATTGTACAACCCGATGAATTAGCATTCTCCTGTCCTCGGTGCAACACACGCAGACACACAACCAGATAGAGCACATATACAGACAAATAATACATATGCAGGACAAGTATTTGATCTATAAAAATAAACAAATACATATTGTTTTGTGTAAATGAGAGTCTTGGATATTTAGTGAGAGCAGCTCCTTTCACCATTCAGCATTCTCATTGCCGTGGGAAGAAGCTGTTCCTCAGCCTGATGGTACTGGCCTTGATATTTCTATATCCCATCCCTGATGGGAGCGGCTGAAAGATGCTGTGTGCAGGGCGAAAAAGGTCCTCAATGATTTTGTGTGTCACCCTCAGATAACGATCCTGGTAGATCACGTCAATGAGGGGAGAGGGAGACTTCAGTGATCCTCTCTGCAACTCTTTTAGTCCTGTGAATTGACCTCTGAACCATTTCTCTGCAGCAACCATACCACTCTGTGATGCAGCCGGCCAGGAAGCTCTTGATAGAGCTCCCATAGATGGTTGACATAATGGTGGCCAGTCGCCTTGTCCACTTCAGTCTTCCCAAAAAGTATGGTAGCTGTTGTGCCTTCCTTACAAGTAAGTAGATGTTGAGCATCCACGATAGATCACCAATTTAGGTAAACTCCAAGGAACTAGGTGCTCTCCACTCTCTCTACTACAGAGTTGTTGATGTGTAGTGGAGGGTGGTCATTCCTGGTTGTCCTGAAGTCCACAATCACCTCCTTGATCTTGTCCACATTGAGACTGAGGTTATTACTCTCGCACCATTTCACAAGATTTTCCACCTCTTCTCTGTCGAGCGACTCCTTGTTGTTGCTGATAAGACAACTACTGTTGTGTCATCTGCAAACTTGATGATGCTGTTGGAGCTGGATCAGGCGAGGCAGTCATGGGTCAGTAGCATGGCTGTTTCAAATAGGCATCAATCATACTGGAGCTCAACAAAAATGTAGTAACCCGCCTTAATGACTATTGACCTGAGGCACTTACATCAACAGTGTTGAAGTGCTTTGAAAGGCTGGTGATGAAGCAGATCAGTTCCTGTCTGAGTGGTGACATGGATACATTGTAGTGCACCTATCATATTGACAGGCCTATGGTGGATGCTATCTCACTGATTCTACACAAAGTTTTGGAATACCTGGACAGCAAATATGCATATATCAGGATGCTCTTTATTGACTACAATTTGGCATTTAACACCATCAAAACTGATCAGCAAACTCCAGGACCTGGGAGTTAACCCCCCACCAAATAATTGGATCATGGATTTCCTCACCTCCAGGCCACAATCGGTGAAGATTGGTAAAAACTTCTCCTCCACAATCTTCATCAGTACCAGAGCACCACAGGGCTGTGTTTTTAGCCCCCTCCTCTATTCACTTTTCACCTACGGCTGTGTGGCTTGGTAGGACAATAACATCATCTACAAATTTGCCGACGATACCATGGTAGTGGGTTGCATAAAGGAAGGGGATGAGTCAACATAAAGGATGGAGGCTGAAAACTTGGTTGAATGGTGCACCAACAACAACCTTGCTCTCAATGTCACCAAAATTAAGGAGCTGATTGTTGACTTCAGGAAAGGAAAGCCACAGGTATACAATCCAGTGGTCATTGGGGGATCAGAGCTGGAGAGGGTGAGCAATTTTAAGTTCTTGGGAGTCACTATCTCGAAGGATCTTTCCTGGACCCAACACACTAATGGCATAGTGAAGAAAGCACGTCAACGCCTCTTCTTCCTAAGGAGCTTGTGGAGGTTTGGTATAACACCAGAAACCCTGGCAAATTTCTACAGAGGTGTAGTTGAAAATGTGCTGACTGGCTGGATCACAGACTTGTATGGGAAAACCAATACCCCGAGCATAAAGCTCTCCAAAAGGTAGTGGAAACAGCCCAGGACATCACAGACAAAACCCTCCCCACTATTGAGTACATCTACAGGGAACGCTGCTGTCGGAGGGCAGCAGGAATCATCAAAGATCCACACCACCCAGCACACATTCTGTTCTCGTTGCTGCTATCAGACTCGTCCACCAGGTTCAGGAATAGTTGCTACCCCTCCACCATCAGACACCTCAATGACAAACTCAATCAGAGACTCATTTAAGGATCTTACTTGTACACTTTATTGATTTTCTTTATTCTCTCTATATTGCACAGTCAGTTTGTTTACATTTGATATCTGTTTACAGTTCTTTTATTTGTTTATGCTGTGTACAGTTTATTTTTGCACTACAAATTAGTGGTAATTCTGCTGTGCCCACAGGAAAAAGGAATTTCAGGGATATATATATGATGTCATGTATATGTACTCTGACAATTAATCTGAAATCTACATAGAGTTATTGATTGTCTTCATTGTGTTTGCAGAGTAATGTGACTTCCAAGGGGTGGAATGTTGTGTGTGGAGGAAACATGGCCCCCCTGCCTGTCTGCAATGTGAGCATTGCGGGTGGTCAAGTGCCCTCCCCATCTAAAACTTATTCGAAAGCCACGTTTGTGTACACTGACAATAAATCTGAAATCTGAAACCTGAACAGGAGTGGACTGAGCACACAGCCCTGGGGTGCATGGCCTATTACCCTCTAAACCTTCCCTATCAAATGATTTAAATGTTGTAATTGTATCTGCCTCTACAGCTGTCTCTGGCAGCATATACCTGCCTCCCCTTTG
Organism: Narcine bancroftii; assembly: GCF_036971445.1. Lineage (NCBI taxonomy): Eukaryota > Metazoa > Chordata > Chondrichthyes > Torpediniformes > Narcinidae > Narcine > Narcine bancroftii. The sequence goes on from NC_091472.1 coordinate 175,871,386, forward strand.
TGTGATAAAATTGATGCTAAAGTTCCTATTAAACTGACCTGCTCACCTTAAATTGTGCTCTTTGGTATTAGCCTCCCTTCCCCTGGGGAAAAAAAAGATTATGACTATTTACCTTATCTATGGTTCTCATGATTTTCTACATCTCTATAATGTCCTCCTTTGTCTATTCTGCACTCAGATGAAAATTCCCAGCCTATTTTTAGGGCTCAAGCTATCGTTTTCACGAATCTTTTCCACACCCTTACCAGCTTTTAATAACGTCTTTCCTTCTGCCGAGCAGCCAGTTGCCACCGTTTGGGTAAATCTTCAATGGGAAAATGGGCAGATCGTCTAATAGGAGGCAAGTCAGCCTGTTTCAATTTCATGTCAGCTTTGGATAAGTCCTGCATACTTCACATCTGCCTAAGGCTCCACTGGATCACAAAGCAGTGACCTCCTGACAGCAGTTTTAGCTGGTGTGAAAATGAGAAGAAAAGGTTTAAAGTATTACTTCGGTGAGCGTCTGATATTTATTTTACTTTCACCGTCTGCGGTTAGGGTCCCCAGTGAGCTCATCCACCAGCAGAGAGAACTGGTTTGATATTGTGCGCATTCTAATTATTCCATTTAAAACAAAATGGAATAAAGCAGGTATATTTATCCACTTGTCCTCTTTTCAAACAAAAAATCAATCTGTTGGACTTTTTTTTTCTTAGCACATTTTAGTGGAAGTGACAAGTGAATTCAGCTTAAGGACGAAATCAAATCAGGGAGCAGTGGGTTACAGGTGGCGTTAGATTAGTTAAATTCATCATGAGCAAATCTTTCAGAATATTGCTTCATTATCTACTGCTGCAGACATGGGAAAATAAAAGTTCCTTTTTAATAAACATCAGAGGCACATCAATGCAATGAATCAATGGTCCACAGAGCTGACAAGACATTACTTGTGAAAGGAAAAAGAAATAAAACAAATAAATCAGTGGATCGAAGATTTGAAATACCATGAGAATTGGTATTTACAGCAACCAAACTACAAATGGCATTGAGGCATAACCTATTAACAATGATTAAGGAAATTAATTTAATAATGCATGCCATTTATTCTCCAGTAGACTCCTTCGTTGCCCATTTATAATGGAGGAATCCCTTGTCTTGCCACAGATTAGCAATGTGTTGTTTTGTGGTGCTCTGAGCTGAGTCTCTTGCGCCGTTCTTCCAGTGCTTCGCTGGTTGGGTGGCCTCAGGTGATCAGCCTGAAACTCCGCCCTGCTTTCTGATCCGGTGAGTTTCTGGTGGTTTTTTACAACACAGAAGACGCCGATTCCGACCATTGAGACCCGCGCCACCCAATTACACCCAATTAACCTCTACATCTTAGAGGGCGGGAGGAAACCGGAGCCCCTGGGGAGAACTGTCTTTACAGATAGCGTTGGTTTCAAACCTGGGTTGTTGATGCTGTCACACTAACCATGCCGTCCAGGAAACAGGACCATGCTTTCAAGTGATAGATATTCTGAATAAATGTATGCTGCATCTTCACACCATCAGAATGTTAAAAACAGATGAACGGGTTATATTATTCCAACAATCCAAGAAAACAATAATTTCCTGGCACAAACATATGACAGCTTCAACTGAAGTGGCTCCCAATTGAATGCTTCATCCATTGTAGTGTTTCCAAATCCCTCTAAAAGCCCTATTTTATTCTTGCTTTGAAAAGGAGAATTCAACAGCGCCTGCAAGGATCCCTGCAGAAGCTGATGACCTTGTGACACCTGTCTCTGAGGCCAACATCAAAGCATTTTTCAAGAGGATAAACTTTTGTAAGGCATTAGGCCTGATGGCATACCTGGCAGGGTTCTGAAAATCCATGCCAAACCACTAGCCGGAGAATTCGTGGGCATTTTCAATATTTCATTGCTGCAGTCGGATGTCCCCACCTGCTTCAAAAGGTCATTATTCATCCCGGTGCCCGAGAAGAGCAGAGTGAGCTGCCTCGACGACTATCGCCCAGTAGCATTCACAAATACTGTAATCAAATGCTTTGAGAGGTTGGTCATGGCCAGAATTAACTCATACCTAAGTAAAAACCTGGACCCCCTGCAATTCGCCTACCACCACGATTGCTCCACAGCAGATGCAATCTCATGGGTTCTCCACTCAGCCCTGGATAACCTAGACAACTGCAACACATACGTCAGGCTGCTTTTCATTGATTAGAGCTCAGTGCCATCAACCCCTCAGTACTGGTCACCAAGCTTCAAAACCTGGGCCTTAGCACCTCCCTCTGCCTCTGAAACCTTGGCATCCTCATCGGAAGACCACAGTCAATATAAATCGGCAACAGGGTCTCCTCCTCACTGATAATCAACACAGGCACATCACACAGACTTGCTTGACACCCATGACTGTGTGGCTAGACACTGTTCAAATGCCATTTACAAATTTGCAGAAATCACCAAGGTCATAGGCAGAATCATGGCAGATGGTGTACAGGAGTGAGATAGATCAGCTAATTGAGTGGTGTCACAACAACAACCTTGCACTCAACATAAGCAAAAACTAAGAAACTAATTGTGGACTTCAGAAAGGGGAAACCAGGAGAACACAAACAAGTCCTCATTGAGGGGTCAGCAGTGGAAAGAGTAAACAAATTCCTGGGCGTCAACATCTATGAAGATCTGTCCTGGGGCCTCCATGTTGATGCCAACATGAAGAAGGCTCACTAGCAACTATACTTCATTAGGAGTTTGAGGAGGTTTGGTAAGTTACCAAAGACTCGCAGATTTCTACTGGTGGAGAACATTCTGACCAGTTGCATCAGTGTTTGGTATGGAGGTGCCAATGCACAGGACTTGAAAAGAAAAACAGAGTTGGAAACTCAGCCAGTGCCATCCATCACCCAAAGGCATGACACCAGCTTCTTCCTCTCCACCTCTGAATGGACAATGAATCATGGACAACTACCTCACTTTATCCTTATTTTGACTTTTTTTAAAAAATGTAATTATTGGCAATTTTTGCCCTGTGATGCTGCCACAAAGCAACAAATTTTGTGACAATAAATTCTGATTCTGATTCTGATCTGTAATCATTTTAGCACACTGATGGCTTTGCATTCCTCCAGTTTTGGACTGTCATATATTAATCCCACCACACAATCCTACTTAAACTCAAAATGCTGGAATTCACTCTTCACGTCCCCTCATTTGGTTCAATATATTTTGATCAAAAACATCCTCTTGGAATTCCCTTGAATATTTTATCACGTTAAAGGAATGATTTAATCACAAGTTGTTAGGTGCAGGTTCATGCATAACAGACATCGGTTAGATAAATAATGCCAAATGAATGTCTAATGATTGAGACCTGACGGAAGGTCATATCAAGCCAGTGGGGTTATTCTCTCTGCTGTTGGGCTTTGGCAAGTGGTTAGAGCAGGGCATGGATCTTTGTCTCAAATCTGATGGCTTTAAAGATAACATGATTATGGGCACAATGTAAAAGCGGTGCTAACATCCTCTGCTTTGATAATCAGTATAAAAACATCCAAAACCAATAAATCATACACACGTAGAAATTTATGAAGAGGCCATTCAACCCATTATGTCCGAGCTGTTCTAAATTAGAGCTATTTAGGTTAGACCCAATCCCCAGCTATGGGCCACAGCACCCCATTGTGTAATAGGATTCTAGATTTCCGCACCTCAAGACCACAATCAGTGCAGTAAAAACATCTCCTCCACAATCTCCATCAATACTGGATCCTCACAGGGCTGTGTTCTTAGCCCCCTGCTCTACTCACTTTACACCTCTGATTTTGTGTCTCAGTGTGATAATAACACCATCTACAAATTCACTGACAATCCCACTATGGTGGGTTGTATAAAAAGGAATGGTAAGTCAGTATACAGGATGGAGATTGAAAACTTGGCTGAATGGTGCGCTAACAACAGCCTTGCACTCCATGTCACCAAAACCAAAGGAGCTGATTGTTGACTTCAGGAGGGGAAAACTGGAACTATACGATCCAATGATCGTTGGGGGATCAGTGGTGGAGAGGGTGAGCAAATTTAAATTCTTGGGAGTCACTATCTTGGAGGACCCTTCCTGGACCCAACACATAACTGTCAACTGGAAAAAAGCATGAGAGGGCCTGAACTTTCTCGGGAGTTTGCGGAGGTTTAGTATGACATCGAAAACCTTGGCAAGCTTTTACAGATGCGTGGTGGAAAGTGAGCTGACTGGCTGCACCACGGCCTGGTAGGGAGGAACCAGTATCTCTGAGTAGAAAGCCCCACAAAGGTAGTAGATACAGCCCAGTACATCACAGTCAAAGATAGTGGACTCAACCAGTACATCACAGGCAAAACTCTTCCTACAATCGAGAAAATCTACATAGAATGCTACATTCGGAGAGCAGCAGTGATCATCAAAGATCCACACCACCCAAGACACGCTCTGTTCTCACTGTCACCTGGTCAGAGGTACAGGTGCCACAAGACTCGCACCACCAGGTTCAGGAATAGTTGCTACCCCTCCACCATCAGACTCCTCAACAACAAACTCAATCAGAGATTCATTTAAAGGCTCTAGGTTTCCACATTATTTATGATTGAATATTTATTATCTGTATTGCACAGTTGGGTTTATTTGCATATCTTTGTTTGTTTACATTTCTATCTTTTCTTAAGTACTGTGTTGTACTGCATGGCCGGTAAGTAGGAATTCTGCCTGGCCTGCAGGAAAAGAAGCTCAGGATTGTATGTGATGAGGATTCTGCCTTCCCCACCACTTCAGTCAGTGATCTCCACACTATCACAAATTTATACACACACACACACATGCGCATGTGCACACACTGACACAAACACACATGCATGCACACAGACAACCCAAGCTAAAGTCCCACTCAAATGTGTTCCATGAACTGCAGAAAAGCCTTGCAATCATTCTCCTCTGAAGTTCCTGCTTAAATTTAATTATCCTTTGTGTGCAATTCCCTAAATGCATCGGGCACAGAGTGTTTTAATGGGATTGCTGTAAAAGCTAACCAGTTCGCTCTGTCCAGTGGTATCTCGTTGAATTGAAACAATTCTAAAACTGTGTGCTTGGCAGCAAGGCCCATTATAACATCATACAGCTCTTGTTTGCAGTTTACAAACACAGCTTCAGAACAATGTTTTTTGCTTAAGATTTATAACATGCCCTGCAATTGTTAATTCAGTTGCGATTGTTAATTTACAGAAGGCTTTGCTATGATAAATGTTTCAATGCGATCAGTAGTTCTCTGCCTTCTTGTTAAGTTTGAAACTAATGATTCTCCACAGCATTTTTTTCTCCAGAAGATTTATTTGGACACTTCCACTGCATGCACTTCACTTTCAGAACCGGCCGTTGATAAATTAGCAGGAAACAATTAGTGTAGCGTTTACGCAAAGGTATTACAGCAATAGCGACTCAGGTTCAAATCACTGCTATCTGTAAGGAGTTCATACATTCTCCCTGTGTCTGTGTGGGTTTCCTCTGGGTGCTCCGGTTTCCTCCCTCCCTTCAAAATGTACCGACGTCATTGGTGTATTTGAGCGGCAAGGGCTCATGGGCCAGAAGGGCCTGTTACCGTGCTGTATGTTTAAATTTAAAAATTAAAATATTATCTTTTCATCCTTTGGCAGCCTCATGCCATTTTAAAAAATGACTGAAATAGATAGATCTGAATGGATTCAAAACTTCTTAGTTTCTAAACTTAACCTATCAAAAAAAAACTAGATGTACACTATCGAGAACATCTACAGGGAACGCTGCCATTGGAGAGCAGCAGCAATCATCAAAGACCCACACCACCCAGCCCACGCTCTGTTCTCACTGCTGCCATCAGGAAAGAGGTATAGATGCCACAAGACACACACCGCCAGGTTCAGGAACAGCTGTTACCCTCCACCATCAGACTTCTCAACAACAAACTCAATCAGAGACTCATTTAAGGGCACATTGATTTTCTTTTTGATCTCTCTTTATTGCACAGTCATTTTGTTTACATTTGTCATCTATTTACAGTTTTTTTATCTGTTTACATGCTTTACGCTGTGTACAATTTACTTTTTTGCATTACAGTGGTAATTCTGCCACGTCTGCGGGAAAAAGGTTGTATGTGATGTCATGTATGTACTCTGACAATAAAGTCTGATATCTGATCACTGGGTATGATCCTCAAAGCACCCGTAAAATAATCCCATGATTTTCACGATTGAAGAACAGAGATCTTTCTTTTGGAATTTGCATAATTGACCAAGGGTTTAAATCAAATAATTTAAGAGCAGTGTAACCACTAATCACTGTTAAACCAGGAAGAGAACAAAACCATTTTCCTCATGCATGTCTTCAGCTCATTACAATAATAGAAAATGTTGGAAACATTCAACAGGTTGGCTGGAAAGAAAAGCCAAGTTAATGTTGCAGATCAAAGACCTTCTACCAGATCTTGACAGAAAGAGAATAAGTTTGCACTAAATCACAGAGGAAGTGGGGGCTGGGGAAAGGAGGTGGTGATGCATTGGACAAAAGGAATGTCTGACAGGATAGAACTAGCAAGGGTGTGAGGACAGGTTGTTAATGGAGCAGTTTGATGTGTGGCAAATAGCAAAGATTTTCAAATGGAGAGGATGAAAATGTCTGAGCCAATATCGCGGATGAATGATTTAGAGCAAAGGCAGCCAGTTCCAAAAGAAAACTGAAAAAGCAAGTTACCCAAAATTGGAAAATTTGGCATTGAGTCAGGAAGGCTGTAACATGCTCATCTGATCTGAAAAATGGCGGTGTGGCTTGACAGGCCAATTGGCCTACTCCAGCACCTACTGTCTATTGTCTATTATCTGGAAGATTAATTGATGTTCCTAAGCTTACTTTGGACCTCATTTTAATGGTGTTGGGCAGAGATGGAGATGGGATGGAATATTAAAGTTGCAGGTAAACAGGGAATTCGAGATCTGATACCTACTTTCCTCCCATCTCTGTAAACTGATAAGACTCAAGTGTTTCAGAATATGATCTGGATCACGTCCCATTAAGACGGTGTGGGCACCCTCCAGCAGTTCGGAATGGTGACAATTTCTTGTGCAGGAGTTGGACGTGGAGGAGGGAGGTAATCCCAGAATAAAAGATACAGCCTTTTCCCTTGGCTCGGTCTCAGGGAATGAGGGCCTATTTCCAAGCTGCATGGTCCTCACAATTATATTGTTCCCAGTGGCTGAAGACTATAGAATATTGTGCTATAAATATTAAATGGTGAGTGAAAAAAATTCTTGCTACATGTGGGCTTCAGAAAATACAAGGTGATTGAAAAAGAAAGCAAATATTAACTAGTATGCCAGAAAAAATGGTGCAGAATAAGGCCATAAAAGAGCATAGGAAAGGCATTGGACTATAACTATCTTCATTGACACATTCTTAAATTAATTCAGTACAATACTGTCTTTGGTGCTGTAACCCCAATACAATTTAACATAGCTAGGAGCTAGGATACCTACAAACAGAGTGTATGCATTTTCAGAAATAATATAGCATTGTTAAAGAAAATGAAACAGAAAAATGTGTTGAGTTTATTAAAATAAAACTACTAATCTGATGCTGAATTTAAGAAATTTTACTGGCAAATCCCCTGGAGTTTTGCTGTTCATACTCATTTCACTATGGCAATGAGTGCAGTTAAAAAAATAATTCAAAAGCCTTTGTAACCAGCTAACTCTCAAAGGCTACCTTCATTTCAGTGCTTTTAGAAACAAAGGATCATGTTTTCTTTTTCCAGCTGACCCCAGATCAGATTTCTTCATTTCTATCTTTTCCCCAGGGTAAACCTGGCAACATTCTATAAAGAATGTCCCCTCTGTCCACTCCAACACTCCCTGCAACTTGATGCTAACTTATTTTCACTTTCTCAGCTCTGATGAAAGCTTTTCAACCCCAGACGTTAACTCTGTTTCTCTTTCTACAGATGCCGTCTGGCCTGCTGAGTGTTTTCTGATTTTATTTCAGATTTCCAGGATTTACAACTTTTAAATGTTATTTTCCCACTATTTATGTGCACCCAACAGAGCAAGGGCTTCCCTTTCAGCTTCTCTTAGAGCTGGGAGGTTAAAGTTAAATGCCAAATACACAGGAATGAACAATTATCATTTGCTGTGACAGCTATGAAGGTTCATCAGTTCTCCACATACAGCAGGTTTCAATGCAAAACAGTTTCATCTTCATTTTCTGTTAAACAATAAGTAAATCAATTATGTACGTTGAAAGATTCCCTTTCTTCAGGAGTTCTAAGAGCTCTTACTTATTTCACAGTAGTATCAGATCATGTCCTATATAACCATATAACCACTTACAGCACAGAACAGGCCAGTTCGGCCCTACTAGTCCATGCTGTAGCAAATCCCCACCCTCCTAGTCCCACTGACCAGCACCCGGTCCATACCCCTCTAGTCCCCTCCTATCCATGTAACGATCCAGCCTTTCCTTAAATGTAACCAATGATCCCGCCTCGACCACGTCTGCCGGAAGCTCATTCCACATCCCCACCACCCTCTGCGTAAAGAAATTTCCCCTCATGTTCCCCTTATAATTTTCCCCCTTCAATCTTAAACCATGTCCTCTAGTTTGAATCTCCCCCTTTCTTAATTGAAAAAGCCTATCCACATTGACTCTGTCTGTCCCTTTTAAAATCTTAAACACCTCTATCAAGTCCCCTCTCAATCTTCTACGCTCCAGAGAAAAAAGCCCCAGTCTGCACAACCTTTCCCTGTAACTCAGACCCTGAAATCCTGTCAACATTCTTGTGAACCTTCTCTGCACTCTCTCTATTTTGTTTATATCTTTCCTATAATTTGGTGACCAAAACTGTACACAGTACTCCAAATTTGGCCTCACCAATGCCTTGTACAATTTCATCATAACCTCCCTACTCTTGAATTTAATATTCCGATTTATGAAGGCCAACATTCCAAATGCTTTCTTCACACCATCTACCTGAGTATCAGCCTTGAGGGTACAATTTACCATAACTCCTAAATTGTTGCTCTGCACTCCTGAATCCATTTTCAGACTCTGCTTATGCCTTAGAGATCGATTTATGACATTGTGATTTAGGGACAAAATCTTTGTCCACTGTAAACATTTAGTGGAAATTCATGGATCAGTCATGTAAGATTATAAGACATAGGAGCTGATCCATTCAGCCCGGTGGTGATATGTAATTACACCACTTGGTCACCAGGGGTCATCCCAGTGACCTTGTCTATAAAGCAGTCCAGAGCTACAGTCTAGCCTTCCACGTTTGTCTTGTAGAGAGACAAGACCTCTTAGTGTACATATTAGTTTATTAAAGCTGTCTTGCACACGCACGACTGTTGTGGTTATTGTCAGTACAAGCCCCACTGCCCAGTCTTCTTCCCATAACCTTTGTTGCCCTGGCTTATTAAGAATCTACCTCTCTCTGTCTTAAATTCACCCATGGCCTGGCCTCCACAACTGCTTGTGGCAACAAATTCTATAGATTTATAGATACAGATATGGCTGAAGAAATCCCAAGGCATCTCTGTTCTAAGGAGATGCTGTTCAATCCTGAAGTTGTGCCCTCTTTGGCTTTGACCCTCCCACCATGACAAATAACTTTTCTACACCTACTCTGTTCTTGCCATTCAACATTTTAAATGTTTAATTGAGGACCGCCCCCCCCCCCCCCCCCCCCACCACTACCATTCTCCTAAATTCCAATGAATTCAAGCCATCAAGTACTCCTCATTTTCCATTATGAACTCTCAGCTTTTTTTTTTAATTTTTTATTTTTCACACCATAAACCACATTAACCATGATACATACTTTTTCCTTTTCAAATATATACAGTTGAACTCTCAGCTTTGAAGATGTGTGCAAATAGACAGTAAATTTCCCTTTTTTAACCAACAAAGGTTATACAGGAAGAAGCCCTTGGCGCAGCTATGCCAGTGATAATGAGCAACCACTTCTTGTAAATTATCATTTAAAAATATTTATTAAAGAGCTAAAGTTGAGCAGTCAATGAAGGCATTTCATCCTGACTTTAACCATTGCCTTCTAACTACAACAATATTGAATCATTTTAGTCTGTCCTTGAATCTTTATAGTGCAGAAGATGATCACATAACCTATTACCCTAAGCCAGCTGTTTGGAAAAAAAATTCCAACGAGTTTCACACTTTTTCTCTTTCCTTTTCAAGTTTTTACCCAATTTCCCTTCACATTGCTGCAAAATCCACCCTCACATGTTGATCAAGATTCAAGATCTTTTGTCATGCAATAAAACAGAAAATATATTACACATAATTTTGCTTAGTCTACTGTAACACAGACAAAGATTCGCCATCAGCAGAACTTGCCCAACACGTCTTACAGTCAGAGAAAGTGAAGCAAAAGAGAGTCCCCCCAGAGTCACTGAGTGCCAATGGATTTGCCTCCGGTACTCCTGAAGCTTCCATAGTCACAGTGACTTTAGACAACCCAAGCTCCAGATCCAAACTTCTGACATGATCAGGAAGTCTTCAGCACCCTTGGCTCCCCTCATATCTCGGTTCTGAAACCTGGTACCCCTTCAGCCAGTCTTGAGCCAGTCTCCAGCAGTCTGCAGCCTGATGTGAATCCCTTGACTGCAGTTGGCAGCAGCCCGCAGCCTGTGTGTTCCTCACGTTGAGTCACAAGCACCCCGCCACCTCTATGTTCTATATCGTGACAATAGACGACAATTAAGACAAAAGTGTTATGAGGTATGGAGTCTCATTATAAGAAGATGGAAGGTTGACAGTAGTAATCAGGCAGCTAATTTCAACAAATAAAATCTATGTGTATATATTTGAAAAAGAAAAGTAGTTTCTATAAGACATGAAACTATAAGATATGAAACTATAAGACATTTTTTCTTGGTAGGTTTTAGAATTTATGACTGTTAATATTACAAGTTAATATCAGATTTATTGTCAGAGTCCATACATGACATCACATACAACCCTGAGATTATTTTTCCTGTGGGCAAAAAAAACTGTACTCAACGTAAACAAATAAAGAAATGTAGAAAAAAATGCAATGCAGAGAGAGAAAAAATAATAAATTGCAAAAGTGAGAGTCCTTAAATGAGTCCCTGATTGACTTTGTGGTTGAGGAGTCTTGATGGTGGAGAGTGTGGTAAACTGCTGTTCTTTCTTTGGCTTGGCTTCGCGGACGAAGATTTATGGAGGGGGTAAAAGTCCACGTCAGCTGCAGGCTCGTTTGTGGCTGACAAGTCCGATGCGGGACAGGCAGACACGGGTGCAGCGGCTGCAGGGGAAAATTGGTTGGTTGGGGTAGGGTGATGGGTTTTTCCTCCTTTGCCTTTTGTCAGTGAGGTGGGCTGTAATGCTGTAATGTATAATTATCTGGTCAAGCGCACCTATTGGCCAGTTGTACCTATTTCCCCACCCCTCCCCCCTCCCCACTGGCTGCTATATAAAGGTGACTGTTCCACAGCCCCCTGCAACTCAGTGCAGGAGAGCTGAATAGTAGGGATATGCTATGTTCCCAAGTGAATTAAAACCTTTTGGTTTCTCCATAATAGTCTCCTGAGTGATTGATGGTGCATCAGAGGGGTAGGTAGCTGGTCCTGAACCTAGTGGTTGTGAGCCTTATCCCACCTAGACTTCTTTCCTGATGGTAGCAGTGAGAACAGAGCTTTTGCAGATCATGGTCTCAGCAACTCCAGCAAGCTCCGTCCGCTGTGACAACTTGCTGCTGGTCTCTAGATTAGACTGCATATTTCTTTGTGAAATAATCAAGTTCAAGGTGTGCATTGCTTAGCGATGTCAAAGAAAAATAATTCCATGTTAACCATATATCTGAAAGAGCATCTTTCCTTTGAAACAGGACAGGATGCTATGGGGAAAGTTAATTGTTTGAATCCCAGGGAGATGATGCAGCTCCTGCAGGAGAGAATGATGCAATGATTTCAGCAAAGACAGGCACATAGTGTGAGCAGAGCCCTAACACTCTGTGCTCAGCATTTCGATGCGTGACACAGATGTTGGTGCATTAATAAACAATAAGATAAAATGCAAGGCTGACATTCTAAAATAAAACCAGAGCATACTGGAAACACACAGCAAGTCCAGTACCATCTATGGAGGCAGTAGAGAACACTTTTAGATCAATAACCTTTCATCAGGAAAGTTAGAAACAAAATACACGTTAGGCTGCAAGGAGAAAGGAATGCTCGCAGAGAACAAATAAGGTGACACAATTGCATTAGTGGACAGTGCAGCATTTTTAGAGCGCCAATGGCCTGGGTTTGACTCCAGTGCTGTCTGTGAGGAGATTGTATGCTCTCCCAGTGTTTCCTCCAGGTGTTCTGGTTTCCTCCCTCACTTCAAAAATGTACAGAGATTGTCAGTGAATTGGTGTATTAGGAGGGCGCGGCCTTGTGGGCTGGAAGGGCCTGTAACTGCTCTATGTCTAAATCAAAATTGAGAGGCTGTAAAAGAATTAAAACCAAAGAAAAATAAATGAATGATATATGTGGTAGTGATGCTATCTGAGAGAGGCTCTTGAAAATTTGTCATTCACAGAAATGTCAATTACAGATGAATAGGGAGAGGGAAACAATGGCAGAACTGTGAGACCAGAGCATTATGGTTGCTGGAAATAGTCAGCAGGTTGGGCAATGTGTGAAAGGAAGGAAATAGGAGTTAACCCTTTCTTCAGAAATCACCAGTTAGAAGATAAGATGCTGCTCTTTCGATTTCTATGGGAGTTCATTGGCATAGGTTAAAGTCAGAGGACTTAACACCAGCTCCATAGCCAAGAAAGCCCAGCAGTGCCTCTTCTTCCTGCGAAGGCTGAGGCAAGTTCATCTCCCACCCTCCATCCTCACTACATTCTACAGAGAATGCATTGAGAACATCCAGTGCAACTGTATCACCATCTGGTTTGGAAGCTGTACTTCCTCAGACTGCAAGACCCTGCAAAGGATAGTGAAGTCAGCAGAAAGGACCATTGGGGAACCTCTTCCTAGCATGAAGGACATCTACAACACTTGATGCAGGTGGAAAGCAATAAACATTGTGAAAGACTCCACACACCCCACATGTAAACCCTTCTCCCTTCTGCCATCTGGCAAGAGGTACCGTAGCATTCGGGCCCTTACGTCCATAGTGGGAAACGGCTTTTCCCCCCAAGCCATCAAGCTTCTAAACTCTCAGTACAGATGTGGATAGTGTACCGTGGACTTTCAGTGTATATGTCTTAATACCTTAGTATTTTAATGTGTTAACTGCTTTCCTAACTTACATCCACGTAAAGATCCTCTGTGGTCTTGGAGAAACACTATCTCATCCTACCATGCGAGCATGGAATGAACGATAAATAAAGTTGACTTGACTTGACTTGAAGTTCACCAGGTGTGGCATATGATTTTGAGGCAGAGGTGTATTTTGCAGGATATTGATTCTTTACCGGGCGTAACTTTGGTGTAAAAAGACATACTTTCACATCTACTGTACAGCCAATGAAGTCCTGTCCTTGTCATAATTTAGGAAATGCAACAGCCATTGTATGTGTAGCAAAGTTCACAGGTAGCATCTTAAACCCAACATCACAAATACCTTGTACTGATAACCACAAGGAAGGCCTATTGGACATCAAATCTACGATAGTGTCTCGTTGAGCAATTATGTCAGTTCCAACCCCCTGTTTTTCTCCATTTCCCTGTGATAACAACTGAATAATCCAAGTTTAAGTTTCATTGATTCAAGAAAACATTGCCCTTTTTCTGGTGTGGAAGCATGGGTGTCCTTTTCATCCAATGAGAAAACAAACAGAGCCATGATTTACATTTTCAGCTGACATTTGCGCTGGCTCAGTGGTGCAGCTACTCGAGCCTCTGTCTCACAGTGCCAGAGACCTGGGTTCAACCTTGACCTCTGACATAGCCTGTGTGGCGCACAGTGTGGAGTTTGCATCTTCTCCCCTATGACTCTGTGGAGTTTATTTTGGGTATTCCATTTCCCTTCCACCTTCCAAAGGCACAAAGGGTACGAAGTGAATTGGTCAATCTCCATATAACCATATAACCATATAACCACTTACAGCACAGAACAGGCCAGTTCGGCCCTACTAGTCCATGCCGTAACAAATCCCCACCCTCCTAGTCCCACTGACCAGCACCCGGTCCATACCCCTCCAGTCTTCTCCTATCCATGTAACTATCCAGTCTTTCCTTAAATGTAACCAATGATCCCGCTTCGACCACGTCTGTCGGAAGCTCATTCCACCACCCTTTGTGTAAAGAAATTTCCCCTCATATTCCCCTTATAATTTTCCCCCTTCAATCTTAAACCATGCCCTCTAGTTTGAATCTCCCCCACTCTTAATTGAAAAAGCCTATCCACGTTTACTCTGTCTATCCCTTTTAAAATCTTAAACACCTCTATCAAGTCCCCTCTCAATCTTCTATGCTCCAGAGAAAAAAGCCCCAGTCTGCACAACCTTTCCCTGTAACTCAAACCTTGAAATCCTGTCAACATTCTTGTGAACCTTCTCTGCACTCTCTCTATTTTGTTTATATCTTTCCTATAATTTGGTGACCAAAAATGTACACAGTACTCCAAATTTGGCCTCACCAATGCCTTGTATAATTTCATCATAACCTCCCTACTCTTGAATTCAATACTCCAATTTATGAAGGCCAACATTCCAAATGCCTTCTTCATCACACCATCTACCTGAGTATCAGCCTCGAGGGTACTATGTACCAAAACTCCTAAATCCCTTTGTGGCTCTGCACATCTCAATAGCCTACCATTTAATGCATATGACCTATTTAGATTTGCCTTTCCAAAATGTAACACCTCACACTTATCTGCATTAAATTCCATCAGCCATTTCTCAGCCTACACCTCCAGCCTTCCTAAATCACCTTTTAATCTGCGGTAATCTTCCTCACTGTCCACAACACCACCAATCTTTGTATCATCCGCAAACTTGCTTATCCAATTCTCCACCCCTACTTCCAGATCGTTAATATATATAACAAACAATAGTGGACCGAGGACCGATCCCTGAGGAACTCCACTAGTCACCGGCCTCCAATTGGACAAACTACTCTCTGACACCTCCCATCCAACCATTGCTGAATCCATTTCACTACCTCCTCATTTATACCTAATGCCTCCACCTTTTCTCCTAACCTCCTGTGGGGAACTTTGTCAAAAGCTTTACTAAAGTCTAAATAGACAATATCCACAGCTTTCCCTTCATCAACCTTTTTTGTAACCCCCTCGAAAAACTCAATCAGGTTTGTCAAGCATGATCTACCCCTGTCAAAACCATGCTGATTACTCCCTAGCAATCCCTGTACCTCCAAATATTTGTAAATACATCCCTCAGAACACTTTCCATCAAATTGCCCACCACAGACGTCAGACTCATGGGCCTATAATTCCCAGGTTTACATTTAGACCCTTTCTTAAACAGCAGAACCATATGTGCCACCCTCCAATCCTTTGGCACTACCCCCGTGGCCAGTGACATCCTAAATATCTCTGTTAATGGCCCCACTATCTGTCCACTAGCCTCCCTGAGTGTCCTTGGGAATATTTTGTCCGGTCCCGGAGATTTATCCACCTTTATCTTTTTCAACACAGCCATCACTACTTCCTCGGTTGTCCTTATATGCTTCATTACCTCCCCACTATTTTTCTTTACCTCAACTGGTTCAATATTTTTTTCCCTAGTGAATACCGAGGGAGGCAAAGAAATCATTCAAAATTTCCCCCATTTCCTCTGACTTCTCACTCAGCCTACCCTCACTATCTACAAGGGGTCCAATTTTATCCCTCACTAATCTTTTACTTTTAATGTACTTATAGAAACCCTTTGGATTTATTTTTACTCTGTCTGCCAAAGCCTCTTCGTGCCTTTTTTGGCCTTTCTCATTTCTTTCTTAAGATTCCTTCTACACTCCTTGTAGTCCTCCTTCAAATTCTTAGCTCTCTGTTCTTTATACCTCTTGTACACCTCCCTCTTTCTCCTAACCAAATTTCCAATATTCCTCGAAAACCAAGCCTCCCTATAACTTCCAGCCTTTCCTTTGATCCTCACTGGGACATAACTACTCTGTACCCTCAAAATTTCTTTTTTGAATATCCTTCATTTTTCATTTACACCCTCACCTGAAAATATCCTGTCCCACTCAATACTCCCCAAATCCCTTCTTATTCCTTCAAAATTTGCTCTTCTCCAATCCAGAACCTCAACTTTAGGCCCCTCCTTGCTCCTCCCTAAAACTACCTTAAAACTAACAGAATTATGATCACTAGACCCAATTGGATCTCCAGCATTAATGTCTGATACCTGACCTAGCTCGTTCCCTAACAGGAGATCCAGTATTACACTGTCCCGAGTCGGTTCTTCTACTAATTGATTCAGAAAACAATCTTGAACACATTTAATGAACTCTAGCCCATCCAGCCCTCTAACTATATGGGTATCCCAATCAATGTGAGGGAAGTTAAAATCTCCCATGATCACTACCTTATGATTCTCACACATATACATTATCTCTCTACACATTTGTTCCTCTAGTTTTCTTGACCCATTTGGTGGTCTGTAATACACCCCTATTAGCACCCTCATGTCTCCTTCACCCCTCAATTCCACCCAAACAGCCTCACTGGACGATCCCTCCAGACCATCTTGCCACCTCATAGCAGTAATGTCCTCCTTAACAAGCAGAGCAACTCCTCCCCCTTTTTTACTCCCTGATCTATTCCTCCCCATTTTTTACTCCCTGATCTATCACATCTAAAACAAATGTATCCTGGAACGTTAAGTTGCCAGTCCTGCCCCTCTTGTAGCCAGGTCTCACTAATTGCCACAATATCGTGACCCCAAGTATCTGTCCATGCTCTAAGTTCGTCTACCTTGTTCAATATGCTTCTTGCATTAAAATATATGCTTTTTAGAGAATGACCCTCACATACATTCTCTTTTCTACCTTCTACCCTAATCTCCATCCCACATTTGTTATCGTTTTTATTCTTATCTAGGTGGCCATGCTCCCTTGACTCTGCTCTCTCACTCTGTTCCCCACCCCCCTGCCAAACTAGTTTAAACCTTCCCCCACAGCTCTAGCAAATCTGCTTGCCAGCACATTGGTCTCCCTTCCAGTTCAAGTGGAGTCTGTCCCTTTTGTACAGGTCCGACCTTCCCCAGAAGAGATCCCAATGATCCAGAAATCTTATCCCTTGCCCCCTGCACTATCTCTTTAGCCAGCATTCATCCTCCACATCCTCCTATTTCTACCCTCACTAGCGCGTGACACCGGCAGCAATCCAGAGATTATTACCTTGGAGGTCCTGTTTTTTAACTTCCTACCTAATTCCACATAATCCTGTTTCAGGACCTCATCCCCACTTCCAGCAAAGTCATTGGTCCCCACATGGACCACGACTTCTGGCTGTTCTCCTTCCCCTTGCAGAAAGCTATGTACTCGATCAGAGATTGCCCCTTGCATGATGCAGAGTGATAGAATGAGTGGGGAGTTGATGGAACTGTAGAGAGAATAAATTGGAATTAATGTTAATGAATGTTCGATGCCAAACACACTCAGTGGCAGAAGGGCCTGTTTCAATGCTTTGTGGCTCTGTTTGTTTTGTGAGACCGGGCAGTATACCCTCAGCATTCTACTTGGGTGTCAGAATAATCCTGGGGTTTGAGGCTAAAATTGGCAACAGGCTTAGTTTGCTCTACCTTTGACATGAGTTCAGCATGCCCATCCCAACAAGATATTCAGCAGCTTCTGCCTTGGTGCTTAAGAACTGAGAAGAGTATTCAGTGGATTTGTTGTCTTCCATTAACGTTTTGAAAAATAGGACAACTTGTTTAAAGGTAGCTGAGATGAACTGGAATGATGAATGGGCTGGGCTAGGCTTATTTTTTACCTCTGCTGAGGAACAGGAGATTTCCACTGTGTAAAATAATTCCTTTGCACTTTAGCTTCGGAGTTGCAGAAACTGTCGCAGAATCTGACATGCTTGAATGGCAGCAGCCTCTGACATTTCCATTTGATCCCAGAACTAAATTATTCAGGGACTTGTTGTGCTAAAGATCCATTCATGAAGCTCCAGAAATAGCCACTGTTGAAAGTGGACATTCTGGGATAAAGTGATTCAGCCACAATGGGACATTGATTTCCTTCTCTTTCAACAGGATTTTAATTTTCTCGAGCACATTTTTGCTGGAAAAACCATTCCCTTCATTTGTTTTCCAAGACACTCCTCCCCAAAAGAAAGATTCAACAGTTGTGCAAAACAGAAAATTCATATAAAGTTTAAAATAAATTTAGACGAGTCCGTGCCGCCCAATTTATACCCAATTAACCTATATCGCTGGTACATTTTGAACAGTGGGAGGAAACTGGAGCCCCCGGGGAAAACACACATAGATACGGGGAGAACATACAAACTCCTTACAGACAGCGCAGGATTTGAACCACGGTTCCAATCGCTGGCGCTATAAAGGCGATGTGTCAACCACTACGCCAACCGTGTCGTATGGAAAAAGATTTTCAAACTCATTGATCTGACAAACAGTTCAGCAATTTTTTTCATTTACTCAGAGAACAACCAACTTTAACTATCGTTAATACCAGTGATATTTAAAGGGCACTCTGCACTCGTGAGCCCAGTCTATCTTCAATGTTTTGCCTCTGGAGGTTAGAGTCAGGATAATTCTCTTCCGCTGTTTGCTGCAGATCTCTCCCAGACCTCAAGCTTGCTGTTCACCAAACTCCACACTCAAGAGAAGAAAGCTTCAAATACTTGGCTATCTGTGGGCTCAGTTCCACCTCTCTGCCTTTTCTCTATAACTATTAATTCCCCAACAATGCAAAAATCTATTTAATATATTTAATGAGGCAGCCGCCACTGCTTCTTTGGGCAGAGAATTCCACAGATTCATTAATTTCTGAATGTGATAGTACAGATTCTATCACCAATGTGTATATGTACAGATTGTAGTGTAGGATGACTGAGATTGGTTGAGAGCATAGCCACGCCTATTGGCAGGTCTTAAAGAGTTGCTCCTAGCCAGACCAGGTCATTCTGGACTGGTCGACCT
This sequence comes from Narcine bancroftii, assembly GCF_036971445.1. NCBI lineage: Eukaryota > Metazoa > Chordata > Chondrichthyes > Torpediniformes > Narcinidae > Narcine > Narcine bancroftii. The sequence goes on from NC_091472.1 coordinate 175,890,533, forward strand.
ACATGTGATACGCTCCAATCTTCTAGTTAATAAAAGCCTTGGTTTGGATCAACAAGTCTTTGATTCTTTTGACACGTTCTACACTGAGAAAAGCTGTTCTTTCTTACCTCTGTCCTCAATCTACTTCTCTGAATCTTAAGGCTGTGCCCCCTAACTCTAGTCCAGTGGTTCTCAACTTTTTTCTTTCCACTCATGTACCACTTTAAGTATTCCTTATGCCATAGGTGCTCTGTGATAAGGGATTGCTGAAGGTGGTAGGTGGGTGGAAAGAAAAAGTTTTGAAAACCACTCTTTTAATCTTTCCTCATTGACTCGTGATGTGCACAGTTTCCTCACTCCAAAGGAAATGGGCCAATGACCATTTGTCTCCAGTAAAGTATTTCAGTAACAATTGGATCTAGAGCACCTTCCCTTCCCACTCACATCCACCTTAAGCAATCCCCGACTAATCACAGAGTACCAATGGCATAGGGATTACTTAAAGTGGGATGTGAGTGGAAAGAAAAAGGTTGAGAACAGCCGCTCTAGTCTCACTTACTAATGGAAACAACTTACTTGTCTCCTTATTTATTCCTTTCATAATTTATTTTGTTTCTATAAGATCACCTTTCATTCTTCTGAATTGCATCGAGCATAGACCCCAGCGAAGTCAATCTTTCCTCATGGGATAACCTCCTCATCTCCAGAATCAAGCTGGTGAACCTCTATACCATCTCTACAGCCAATATATCTCTTCTTAATCATGGACATCAGAACTGTTTACAATACTCCAGTAGGATATATAATAAATGTTAGATTGTTAAGGGATGTTGAAGAACGGAGGGACCACGCAATGCAAGTCCATAGTTCCCAAAAATGGCAACCTAGGTAGAATCTGTCAAGGAGTATCAATTTTATTTTCGCTACTGTGCGGTATTGACCCCAACATTTCCATGAAGCTTTAACTCATTTTCAGGGTGTCTAATTTTTCAATGCACAATTGGAGTACCTTGTGTCCATTTGCCAAATTATTCTTTTAATTTTACATTTTATATTTTTTTTATCCTACTCCTGAAATTCTGCATTCTTTCTGTGAACTGGAATACTCCAAGTGGTCACACATGACACATCTTCTACCAAATGAGTATCTGCAAAGGATTTCTGGCCTTCTCTTTCCATCCCCCGTATCCTTTTTATTTCTTAAAAAGGTGTTACTCTTCTATTTTGTTTTGTCAGCACTTTTCTCTCTTTTATCTTTTTGCTCTTTTATGTCACAACTGCTTTCCTGAAGCACATTTCAATTAAGATAAGCACCTGAAAATTGGATTGGAAAACGTGGAAAGGTTAACTGACTTTTCAAAGTTCATCTCAACTCAGAGAATAACTATTACACTGGACTCATCAATATCGTCAAGAGGAAGTAAATTTTAAAAAAAACAAGTTAAATTTGTCTGTACCAGTAGCTTTCAAACTTTATCTTTCCACTCACTCCCAATGCTCTGTGATTAGTAAGGAATTGCTTAAGGAGGTGTGTGAGTGGGAAGGGAAGGTTGAGAATCACTGCTCTAGACCCAATTGTCACTGAAATATTTTACTGGAGAAAAATGGTCATTGGCCCATTTCCTCTGGAGTTATGGAATGGTGCACATAACGAGTCAATTAGGGATGATTAAAAGAGTGATTTTCACACTTTTTCTTTCCACCCACATACGACCTTAAGCAATCACAGAGCACCTGTGGCAAAGGGAATACTTAAAGTGGAATATGAGTGGAAAGAAAAAGGTTGAGAACCACTGGTCTCTATGATCTGGAATCTTCCACATTCTCCAATATATGGCTTTGTGGCGATGCACCATTAAATTTTATTTGAGGAGTTGTAATGATTGTTAATTTGTGATTCTTTGAAGATGACCCAAATACCAAGACCAGTGGTTCTCAACTATTCTTTTCTCCCCCGCTCACATACCATCTTAAGTAATCCCTTACAAGCCACAGATCTCAACTTCCCTATCAGGTTCGATGGTATTGAATGCTGAACTGATCAATAAACAGCATTTTAACATACGAGTCTTTATTTTCCATTTGGATGAGGGCTAGATGTAGGGCAGTGGCGATAGCATCGTCCATGAAGAGGTTGGATCAATATGCAGGGGGTCCAGTGAGGGGGGCAGCAGCTGCTTGATCTGACACATGACAAGCTGCTCAAAGCACTTCATGATGATGGACGCCATTCTCTTTACTGGATGATTGATCAATTATCAAGGGCCTGCCCACCCAGGACTCATTCCTGCAAGTTTTGGATAAACTCTTTCCAGAAGCATTAACAAATGAGAAATAAAATATTCAATAAATAATATTTCTCTATAGAGGATTTGTCAAATGTTGCTAGTGTGCTGTCGAATAGTAAAATCTGAGGGCTATTGAGAATGTGGGAGAATAACATGATTCCTGAAACAATCAAATGGGTGACTAATTGTGGGCATGAACTCTAGCAGGGTTATTTGCCATGCCCTTTTTCCATTGGTACAGATATTCTTTGATTTACACACTTTTCAAGTTTTATGCCTAATGAGCTTGTATCCAGGTGCAGGACCATTTTTAACCAGGAATATATTTATCACTGTGACATGAAACTATTGGAAGATCGTTTTATCCTGAGATTAAAGTTCATAATCCTTACTCAGGCCTGTGTGCCGGAGGGCGGGGTTTGCGGGCGATCGGGTTGGACAACGACAGTGCGGGGGCATCGGCTCTCGCTGCAGGGCGGCATCTCGGTGGATCAGCGGCCCCGTCACCATGAGTCGCGGGTCGGCCTGCGGCAGGGAGGGGGGGTGGGCAACGGTCCTGGCGTGGTCAGGCCCGAGGCCTCCGGTTCTGGGTGCTGGGAAGCGGCCTTGGCTTCCCCTGACACCGGCCAGGCCGCGCTGTGGTGGGGGGGGGGGGGGGGGGGGGGGGACACGACAGTGCGGGGGAATTTCGGCGCATCAGTGGCCCCGTCACCGTGAGTCGCGGGTCAGGCTGCGGCAGGGAGGGGGAGTGGGCAACGGTCCTGGCGAGGTCAGGCCCGAGGCCTCCGGTTCCGGGCGCTAGGAAGCGGTCTTGGCTTCCACTGACACCGGCCAGGCCCCAAAACCAGAGTCCACGGTGAGACCCTGCAACGTAAACAGAGGAGGTGGGGGGGATTAGCGGGCTGACGCCAATGCATTCTGGGGTTTATAGTATTAGCTGTGCATGCGCTATACTGGCGCGGCGGCCAGCAGGCCACCTCTAATACATTTTTGAAATGATCATGCGGGCCAAATATAATTATATCGCGGGCCAAATTTGGCCCGCGGGTCAGAGTTTGACATGTGTGCCTTAGACCCAAAGCCCTTGGTGATGAAAGCCAAAATGCATTCCTAATTGCTTGTTTTACTTGCATGTTATCTTTCAGTGATATATGCATTGAAAAGAATGGTGGCACTGCCAGAGATGCTGTTGGTGTGGACCCAGGAGGGCAGGGAGCAATGATACAGCACAGCTCCGCAGCCTCCAAGTGCCTAGTCCTAATTCCAGTGGCTCCATACAAGCTGAAATGGCCTGTTAAGAGGAACCAACTGTGTTTTTAATTAAAATCCTGCATCTGCAGTGTCTGTCTCCAGAATGGCGATGCCTATGCTTGGCAGTGGCCATAAGAGATTGGAGACTCTGGGGAGCAGTGATCTGGCACATGGCACCAGGAATGGGAAGAACATCCCCCCCCTCCTCCCCTGCCTCACCAATTGAGAAGGAGAAGACAATAGACAATAGGCAATAGGAGTAGGCCATTTGGCCCATCGAGCCAGCATTGCCATTCATTTAGATCATGGCTGATCATCTTTCACTTTCAGTATCCTGTCCCTGCCTTCCCCCCATAACCCTTAATTCCCCTGTTCACAAGAACCTTATCTAACTCCCTCTTGAACTTATCCAGAGAACCCACCTCTACCACCCTCTGTGTCAAAGCATTCCACAGACCAACAACTCTCTGGGCAAAAATAATTCTTTCTCATCTCTGTCCTAAAGGGCCTTCCCTGAATTCTTAAACTATGGCCTCAAGTCCTAGTCTCCCCCAACATTGGGAACATGTTTCTATCATGTCCAAATCCTAAATAATCTTATATACCTCAATCATATCTCCCCTCATCCTTCTAAATTTCAATGTATACTATGCTGCCCTCCCTCAATAGCGAGACAACCCCACAGGGCAGTGGCCATGACAGCAGACCAGTGGGGATCAAGCGCCTGAAAGACCTTATAGGATGGTGACCACCGCAGCAGCTCGGCAGAGGATTCAGCAGCTGAAGGACCCACACAAGCTGTAGCCAGTCAGCAACTTGCGGTCGAGGGACCCGCATGGTTTGCAGGCTGCTGGCGACTGGCCCAAAGAATCAAGGTGTCAGTATTGGACCCAGAATTCGTGTGGGTGCTGAAAGCAAGAAGGGCCCCCCAAGGGCCTTGGGCAGTGAAGGCTTCCTGATCGTGTCAGATGTTCAGATCTAGAGCTTGGTTTGCCAATGGATCGATCAGGGGTCTGTGCGGTGGCAGAGGCTGTGGGAGCGCTGGAGGTGAATCCATAGATAGTCAGTGACTCTGAAGGGACTCTCTTTGCCTCTTATTGTAAGGGGTGCCTTGCAATACTCATGGCAACTCTTTGTCTGCCTTAGGGCAGGCAGAAGCCAATTTCATGTAATATTGCATTTACTGTATCATTACATAAAAATAAAGGAATCTTGAATCTTGAATAAGGATTCTCAGATCCCTCTGAACATCGTTTAACAAAATGTCCATCTTACTATCTTTTTCTACCAAAATGTCAATCTCATGTTTGAATTCCCTTATTTATTATCTCTCCCTACCTATTCCCCCTATATTCTCCATATGCGCCATACTGTTGCCTAACTGCGTTTAGCATTATTGCTTTTAATCTCCTAAAGCAACTGGGCTAAAATGTTATGGATGCCTATGAGCATGAAACAGAGAGAGGCGGAAGTCTCCATTCACCAGATAGCAACATACATTTAGGTTGTTCCAAATCTCATGGTGCCTTTCAGTAAAACTGTGATAGGAAGACCCTCTGTGGGACTTAACTTAGCTCTTTAAGTTATCTTGTCTCTTGAGAGATCCATAGGTGGCTGGCTGGATCAAAGTTCTTGCTTTGAAAGGTTGTGCAGGAGAGAGCAAGGTAAGTCAAGTTCAGATCCAACTAGCTGCTCATCTGTTTTTCACATTGTTGGGCACAACCAGTTGCCCCATTAATCACAAGGACAAAGACTGAGGGGAACGATAGGCTTTATTGTACTTAAGACTTGAGCTGGCCCAGATCCAAGCTAGGGAAGTGCAGGGAAGGGAGAGGTGGCCCGACCTTTATGGCCTGGGTCCCAGGGGAGGAGTCCAGGTGAGAGTGTCATCAGGGGATGGGCCAGCCCGAGCCTTTACTGGCCAATTAGTACATACAGTCCATATCATCACACGCATCCTTTGTTGAGTGTTTCTGTTGGCTCTGATATTTTTTCTCCATACCACATACATTCTCACTTAGATGCAAATTCACAGACACTCAGTGTGACTCTGAAGGGACTCTCTTTTGTGTCTCTTTCTCCTATTGTTAGGGGCCCTGGGAAATGCTTATGGGAACTCTTTGAAATTTTCCTTACGGCAGACAAAGTTAAAGTACATCATGTACAGTGAAACCCCTGGTATTTGGCCCCTATGGGGATAAGGGTATTTTCCGGTTGCTTGAGACTTACTGTTTCAATGCCTAACTAATACACATGCATTGCAAATAAAGAGTTTAAAAGTCAAAAGAAAACAGTATACTATGTACCTGTATACTGTACTTACACTGAACAAACTTCCCTTGTATGAATATCTAAACCTTAAAGCATTTTAATTTATTTTCAGTCACATTCTTTGAAAACATTTAACCGTCGCTGCATCTGCAGGTTCCTTCCCCTCCATGGGGCCGCCCAAACGATGAACAATAACATTATAGATAATTAACTCCCCCTCCCCTGAGTTCACAGATAAAGCCTCTGACCAGGGCAACTCTTACTAAGCAGGGATAAGGAGACACTTTAAGAGAATCTCCCCAACGGCGAGTAGCATCAACCAGCTCTTCATCCTGGGTGACGCCATTGCTGTTTCACACAACTTTATTCAAACAGCTGCTACGAGCAAAGCCCGACCAAGGCCCTCCGCTGGCTGGATTTTTGCACCCATCTTCATCTTTATGTGTTACTTCAGAGAGCATTTACTTTTACAATTGTAAACTTACATATTTTAAACTATTATTTTATTCTTATTTATTTAAATTTTTTAAATTTATTTTCCTCATTTTTTTGCTGGTTGCTTGAGCCTGCCAGTTACTTGAATTCCGGATAGTAGAGGTTTTACTGTATGCTACATTTTTAATATATTACTACATGACATTAAAAGGAACCTTCAACCTTGAGCCTTGAACTTCAGAGACAGGGAAAATCCTCGGAGCTACTGCAATGTCTCCACGAACGAAGATGCTCGATCAGTTAAGATGCTGTAATGTTTATACGTGCTGCTATCGATGCCTAATTTGTTCCTTCATCATCAAAAGTAGGCAGGATTTATTGGCAATCATTGTCTTCCATTAAAAGCACCTTGGAAGTGTGCATAATCAAACTCCTACCTCTCCAAATCCCGATGAAAGCACACAGGAGTTAAAGTAACGATGAAATTTTTTTATTTAAACTTTATTTTTGTACTGTACTTGCATCAACTGTGTCATAAATTTCCATGAAGGCATCAACAGAGGGTAAAATGAACAATATTCATTAGGAAGAGAATTTTGGAACACATAATTTGCTGTAACTTAATTTTCACTTTGGAGGAGATGGTGTAATTGTTTACAACCCATTTCCACATGACTGGTTGTTAATTATTATGTTTTAATTACTGTCCTTATCATGTATTTAGTCATGTTGTAATACTACACACGGTCTATTACTTTGTTTGATTAACTAAATGGTAAATGTCAGTTGTCAGTGATGAAACTTGTTTGTTAGAACAATCACCACCTGGCATCAAACTTGCTCTCAGCTAATGACACATTTGCACAGCTTGCAAAGAAGGGATACGTATAAGCAATAGCTCTGAATCAGATTGCTTTCACCCACTGGAGCTAATGCTCTTTAGAGTTTGATATGAAGATAAGAGCTGAATGTTGGCTCTGGACTTTATCCAGTTGCTGGAGTCTTGGGGTTTTTGGTGGGACAAGGGTACTTCTTTGCAGACCAGGTGTGTGCAGGCCTGGTGAAATTATACTCTCCTCTGCGGTGATCAAGGATAAGCTCCATCTCTCGTGTGCTCAACAATATACTTACAAGGAGCAGATTTTCATAGCTCAGTTCATACAATGGCCAAAGTTGAAAGTTGCAAAGCTGCTGTTACAATTGCTGGAGAGGGCTATATTTTTGTGTAACCATTACCTAGGCCTTTTAACAACTGAGAGGGCCCCCCGAATGATCCAATACTGGTGTGGGTACGTGTCTTCTCAAATTTCTATATCTGCTCAGGGGATCAGGGGCTTCGTTTGTCCTGGTAGTGAATTGATATTTGGGGAGTGGTGTGATGGGATAGGGACAGGTGCCTTTGTGGTTTCTTGAAATGTCGGCACAATTTTCTTCTCACTTTTTAGCGATCAATTTTTTTGTTTAGCAGTCTATTTATTTAACATCTTTTATTTGTTTATCTGTCTATTTTTATTTATTTCTATATGTCTATTTATTTACTTCCTTCTTTACATATTGATTTATCAATTCAGTTCACAAATATATAGTTCATAAATTATTTCATACCATTTTTAAGCAACCTCATTTCTCACAATTACAGTTCAATATTGTGTGGTAAAGAACCCAGAGCACTGTCCAAATGCCAAGGTGGCTGGACTAATGTTCTTCCTTCAAAGAAAGCTATTCTAACAAGTTAACAGTATAATTATCTCCTTAAGATTTCTTCAAGGTTGATGGGTTCATACTTCTTTTCAATTGGCTTAATTATTGTTCCTCTCAGAAACATTAAGGGAAAGGGTGTTCTAAATAAGCAGGTAACTACAAAAATGCATTTATTATTACAATAATATAGGAAGGCTTGGTCTAACATGATGGACACAAGCTATTCATTGTGCTCTGACTCCACAGGTCTGTTACCTGATGCTGTTAATCTGACTCGCATAAGATAATGGTCCTTCATTGTGTGTGAGTTTTGGCCTCATCAAGCTGAGAGGTCATTGGAGATGAATGGAACACATTGTGAAGCCTTTATATTTTTTCATTAGTCTTTCCTGTCATTTCTCATCTAGCCTTCTTCCATATCTAATTATTTGATACCTGCTGCTGCATCATTTAAATAATGTAATTGTAGCGGCGGCTACTCCGCTCCTGCAATAACACACACAACCAGACGGGTTGAGCTCAGTGAGCAGACTAGTTTATTGCAGGCTGCTGGGCTGTACTTATACACCCAGCCCAAACCTGGCTGAGAACCACGCTGAAGGGCACTGACGTCACCTGGTCCCCCAGTGCAGGCTTCTGAGCACTGTGCTGGAAGGAAGGGAAACCTCCCCCCCACCCCCCCGACGGTGTCATTTTGACCTGGTGCCCTGCCGCGTGGCTTACAAGCGGGACCGGTTCGCCTGCCTAGTGGTGAGCCGCCACACAATCTTATTTTACTAATTGTAGATTTCCTTAATAGTACCGACTGCTTGTATTACACTTTTTCCATGAATATTTGCTCCACATCATTTTTGATGCAAGCATATGAAGTTTACCATGTTAGCTCCCTATATAACGCATAATGTAAGCCATACTATGAAAGGCAGATGAAACAAAATAGCTTTCTTCAGAAGCTAGACAAACTCTGCTGTAGGAACTCAGCGGGGCAAACAGCATCAGTTAGAGATAAAGAATGGTCCATGTTTGATAAGGAATTTTGGTTCGAAAAGTCAACCATTCTATTTCTCCCACTGATGCTGCCTGACTCATACACCAGCAGAGTTTGTTCAGCTTCAGATTCCAGTATATACAGTCACCTGTATGATCCAAGCTTCATTCAGATCTCTTTCATGGCATGTAATTGTCTTTGTTTATAGAATAGAACCAGAGAACATTATAACGCAAAAAAAAACAGGCGATTTGGCCCTTCTAGTCTGTGCCGAACTATTATTCTGCCTACGCCAGTGGTTCTCAACCTTTTTCTTTCCACTCATATGCCACTTTAAGTAATCCCTATGCCATAGGTGCTATGTGATTCGTAAGGGATTGCTTAAGGTGGTACATGGGTGGAAAGAAAATGTTTTAATCGTACCTAATTGACTTGTTATGTGCACGGTTTCATAACTCCAAAGGAAATGAACCAATGACAATTTTTCTCAAGCAAAATATTTCAGTAACAATGATCCTCAACCTTTCTTTTTCACTCACATACCACATTAAGCAATCCCTTACTACAGAGCACCGATGGCATAGGGAATACTTAAAGTGGTATGTGAGTGGAAAGAAAAAGGTTGAGAACCACTGGCCTAGGCCCACTGACCTGCACCAAAACCATATCCCTCTACTCCTCCCGCCCATGTAGCTATCCAAATTTTTCTTAAATGTTAAAACTGAGCTCACGTTCACCACTTCAGATGTAATAATGGATGCCAGCAGATGCATAATTAATTGTTAAAGGCTTGTGGAGATGCAATTATAAGTGTGATAAAATGTACTGTGAAATCAAGGAAGAAGAAGTACATGGGAAAGGTATTTGTGGAATAAGATTGTGGATTGAATTACTCAATTTATTTAAGCATTCAGGCATTAGTTTTATGATTTTTGGAAAAACTTTGTCCGTCATTTCTGTGCGATCCAACTTCCGGTAGGACTTCCTGTAAGTGTGTAATGCATCACTCACTATGTCATCGCTGGGGCAGGATGCCGCTAAATTAACCGTGAGGGTAAATTGCAGGGAATATGCACCATGGTGTGAAAACCCCAGGAGGTCCTGCCTTCCTGAGAATTTCACCCTGATCCAAAAAGGGTTACTACTGCTTTCCCATGGTGTGAAAAGGCCTAGTAAGTTACCTGCAATGGAATTAACTGAAAATCAAGTTCTTGTAGGAGCATGATTGATCTATTGAAACTAGGATCACCTTGTATCCTTAACCTAATGATCTGGAGGGCAATCCTCTTGGCCCTTAGGTCAAAAGGGATGCCTATCTTCCAGTGGCAAGAGGTCCTTACTGTGTACATCTATGAATGCCACTCCACATGAGAAACTGTTCTCCTTCCCCAGGACGTCAGCATCGGGAACCACTGACAAACTTGATGACAAACAAGTGCTCGAACCTACCACCATTACTCCTCAGGCCTCTGCCCCCACCGCCCATGCAACCACAAACTGAACTCCGAATACCCCCATGCCTCCCTGAACCGGTTCAGACTTACACAGTTCAGCCCCCGGATATTCAGCCCACTATACAGGTCACTGCCCCGCAGGAGCAGACAACTACGTGATCGGCACTGCGGTGATCACAGTGGCAGATAAAGCCACTGGACCGGCTGTATCTGTGAACTATTAAAGATTGTACGAATAGTAACAATGGACTCCCTTACACATCACACCATTGGACTTCATCGAAAAAGAAGGGATGAATGTGGTGGAACATGGCATTGCATGTATACTGTACAGGCTGCTCCGCATCCAGCCCTGTAAATCCTAAGTGTATCAAGATTAACTTTGCTCTTCTCCTGAATCTACTGCTCAATAACTTTTGCCTAAAAACAGGGGAGCAGACAGTGCGGTTCTGGGGTGAGGTCCCGATCAGCAGTTTGCACTCCTGAGGAATGAACGGCTTAGACTTTTCTTTAGCTGATTCTCTTTATTCATTACACAGGCCTGAGAGAGGACATGGATGCATGGATTTGCACAATCTGATGTTAACCAATCTCAAAACTGGCTTCTCCCATGTGACAAGCATCGCCTTATCATCATTATGCTGTATGCTATTCATTCACAAATTGTGTAATTTTGCACAAGTCACAGAAACAGGCATTGGTCTTCCAGGTCACACGATCTAGGAAACTCCAGGCTAGAAGAAATTTACTAGCTTGGCTGGGTTGCCCGGCAACACAAGTCATGGAGCCCCTCACTTCTCTGAATATATACAGCCCACTGGATTCTTTTACAAAGCAGTAAGGCTCATTAACTAACACTGATCAATCTGCACCAGATAGACCCTTACTTCCATAACAGAGATGGTGTGACGATTTTTAGTTTGTTCGTGTGTGCTCACCGAATGATGCCATTTAAAGAATTTTAGCAACTGAATCCTAGCTTTCATTCCTGCCCCTCTCAGGTCGTGGGACTTTTTTTTGGCTGGCCCCAGGGCTTAAAAGTGTCGTGTGAATGGTGTGCAAAAATGCAGCTAAGTTTTGAATATGGAAAACCACGTTTAAGTTAGCCTTGGTCCTGTTTGTTTTATTTTTTTCTTCTTTTTATCAACTTTTATTTGGATTAATTTGGAAAATATGGGTTTCAACATGGTTGTCATAGATTAATTCAATAACTTGTTTCTCATGTGGATCAACAATTGCCTAATGTAGTTCCATCTGTTGTCATTTGCATTTGTATGTATATGAGATTTGTGCTTTCCTTAAAATTTTGTATGTAAATTTATATATTTATATGTTAAACTCAATAAAGATATTTAAGAGGGAAGTTATTCTCGGTCCATGAAGGTTCTCCTCAAGAATTTCTTTTTTATATTTTATTTTGATTTTATCAAGTCATACATGCATTCGCATTCAAAATTCATATGCAGTATATTAATCATGTTACATGATGGCTTTTAAAACCCAAATCTGATCTACCCTCCCCCAAATAGATAAGATAAGAAATCAAGAAAGAAGACAGAAAGAAAGCCATGCCATAGAACGATCATCCAAACTAGAAGAACCTATTTTTCTTGACTGTCCAGTAGTCATCAGTATGAAGTTCCTAAATACAAAAAAAAGCAAGTTAAAATTACAGCATTACGGTGTCAGATTGCATCTTTATACTCGATTTTACAATATTCCATCTCAAATTAATCATTATATCTCATCATTATATTAAACATTCAAAAACATCATTTCACAGATATTGGTTCCATATTTTCAAAAATATATAAAGGGTTTCTATTTCTTACCCCATATATAATCATCCCAATAATGTTCAGCTTCACCTTCTTCCATTTCTGAACCTAGATAATTATCAAGTTACTTTTGCTTGATATCACTAAATTAACTCTTACAAATTCTTTTTAAAATGTATTAACCATAACCATCTTGCCAAAGTCCAGTTGTTCAAGATCTTGCGATGCCTCTTTCCACCCCCCCCCAACTTCTTTAATCCAGTAAGATTATCTCTCCTTAAACATCTCTAACCCACCCCCCACCCCACCTACAGTGCAGGATATGGCTCTCACCGCAGTAGGCACATGCCGGTTCGGAAAAGGATGGAGTAATCTGCACCTCTCCACCCAAGAAAACATTCGTAAATAGTAATACAAATTGATCAGGAAAAAATAATACTCATTACTTCTATATTTTAATCCAAATGAGCATTCAACTAATATTTCAGTTCACATTCATTTCCAAATCTTCTTCATCAACCTCCTTCATCTGTGACACTTGAACAACCTGTACAGTACGTAGCAGATCCTTCTTTTTGGAAACTGTAGTCAACCACACCAACCATATTAAGCTTGGGTAGCGACTGTGCAAAATCCATAGCATTTTTCACATCTTCAAAAAACATTTGGCCTGGTTACCTTTTGAAAACATTTTAAGAGTCGCAAAATGGCTAAAGGCAGACTGGTAACCTTTGCGCCAAAGAACTATTTTAACTCTTTTCTCTTCTTCATCACAACTGTATTTAAATCTGAAAACCTTATTACTATGTACAATCATTGGACCCTTATATTTGCTAGCATTCTGGACTGCCACTTTTAGTTTTTTTTCTTTGTCTTGATGGCGCAAACTTCTAATTATGACAGAGGGCGGTGCCTGCTCTAGTGGTGGGCTTTTCCTCGGGACTCTATGTCTCCAATCTAGTTCAATTCCATCTGGTAAATGCTCAGTCCCCTGGAGCCTATGGAATCCAATTCTGAAAAAATTGCAACAGATTCTTTCCCTTCAAAGCCTTTCAAAAGACCAACTATTTTTACATTATTTCTTCTACTACGGTTCTCTACAATGTCAATTTTCTCCAAAAGATGCTTCCTTTCTACGTCCCATTCCGTGGCTGAATTTTCCACCCTTGCAATTCTCTCCTTAAATGGTTCCATTTCCTGTTGAACAGCTTCATCTTCTTGATGAATTTCTTGAAGCACTTGGGGTCTCTGGGGGATATCTGGAGAATGAGAACATCACCATTTAGTGCAAATAAATGACAATTTATAGGACCTGATTGGCCACTTTACCGTCACGATCAAACTGAAGAATTTGAAAGCATAAAAGCCGAGGAGAAAGAAATACCCTCTGCCTCAATAAAATGACACGATGCAGCTTCACGTCTTGTTTCCTTATTCACCAGTTCTGGGTCTGCACGCAGGTGAAGGACGTGGACAGCATGTGAATGTTGGGAGAAGCTGATTACTCTGTGATGGAGAGAGGTTATATCCAAAACATATGTTCTGAGCAGCAAATCTTGGAACCAAACACTTCTGTCTCCTCACTTTTCAGTTTATGACAATTTGATTTCTGTGTAATTTTGGTCAAAGAGATGCCCCTGATGTGTTTTTTTTTGGCAGTATGCGGAAAACACAATGCCGAATTGTGTGACAAATGTTCGCTTAAATTGCATCTGGCAGACAGCACAGCTGAAAACAAAACAATCTAAAACATACTCACCCGGCACATTTGTCATTATATCATGGTTTGCTGCTGTAACTCCAGATGAAATATCATATAACTTTGTATAGTATGTATCATTGAGTAGAACTTCATGATGGGATACTTTGATATGCACGAAAACAAATTCTAGATGCTTAAGAATCACTAAGTATTAGTAGTTTTGATGTGGACCTCATAAATCTAGTGAGGATCCTGCATGGAATGCTGTTTCAATGCTTTTCACATATTGAGGCAGCTCCAGGCCGTTATTATCTATGTTTGTCATTAATCGACAGCACAAAATACTCGATATAGAAACATTAATTTGCCAAAATAGTTGGGTAATGTCAGTGCTCTGTGCTTCTGATCAAAAGGATCAAAATTCTGAAGAAAAGCTCCAGAAACCCACCTGCATCTCCATTCAATGCCACCATTGAGTGCACTTGCGTTCCTATAAAGCTGAATTGCATTAAAGATTTCAGGTGTATTGTCCGAGTACATACTTGACATCACACACAACCCTGAGATTCTTGTTGCTGTGGGCGAGGCAGGATTGCCACTTATTGGCAGTGCAAAAAAAAACCAGACTCAATGTACACCTGTTAAGAAATAAAGAAATGTAAACAAATTAACTGTGCAAAACAGAGAAAACAAATAAATTGCAAAAGTAAGAGTCCTTAAATGAGTCCCTGATTGAGTTTGTTGTTGAGGAGTCTGATGGTGGAGGGGTAGCAGCTGTTCCTGAACCTGGTGATGTGAGTCATGTGGCACTTGTACCTTTTCCCCGATGGTAACAGTGAGAACAGAGTGTGCACTGGGTGGTGTGGGTCTTTGATAACTGCTGCTGCTCTCTGACGGGAGCGTTCCCTGTAGATGTTCTCGATGGTGGGGAGAGTTTTACCTGTGATGGCCTGGTCTGTGTCCACTACCTTTTGCAGGGCTTTATACTCGGGGGCATTGGTGTCCCCATACTTGACTGTGATGCAGCCAGTCAGTAGACTTCCCTCTACATATCTGTAGAAATTTTCCATGGTTTCCAATGTCACACTAAACCTCTGCAAGCTCCTATGGAAGAAGAGGAGCTAACGTGCATTCTTCACGATGCCATTGATGTGTTGGGTCCAGGAAAACTCGTCTGAGATAGTGACTCCCAAGTACTTAAATTTGCTCACCCTCTCCACCTCTGATCCCCCAATGATCACTGAATCATACACCTCTGGGTTTCCCATCCTGGTCAATAATCAGTTCCTTGGTTTTGGTGACATTGAGTGTAAGGTTGTTGTTGATGCACCATTTGGGCAAGCTTTCAATCTCCATCCTGGATGCTGACTCATTGCCCCTTTTTATACAGACCCCTACCGTGGTATCGTCAGCAAACTTGATGGTGTTGCTGTCATACTGAGCCACACAGTCGTAGGTGTAAAGTGAGTAGAGCAGAACACAGCCCTCTGGTGCTGTAATTTAAGATTCATCCCCACTCAATAGCACTAAATGTGTTACATGGTAGCAATAATGGACTTCAATAGAATTAATTTCAGAGTGAAATACAATACATTGGAGGTAAACAGGAAGATCTGCAGATGCGGGGATCGAGAGCAGTATACGAAGATGCTCGTGAAATTCAGCAGGGCACACAACATCCAGAAAAAAGTAAAGGCAGTTGACATTTCGAGCCTGAGGCCTTCACCAAGTTACTTCGGAGTCCACTTAACATGTGACCTACCCTGGACAAACAACATCTCCTTAATTGTCAGGAAGATTTTCACAGCGACTGCACTTCCTGATAAGGCTGAAGCGGGCAAGGCTACTGGCCACCATCATGTCAACCTTCTACAGGAGCTCTTTCGAGAGTTTCCTGGCCGGCTGCATCACAAGGTGGGACGGTTGCTGCAGAGAAATGGATCAGAGGTCAATCCACAGGACCATAAGAGTGGCCGAGAGGATCACTGGGTCTCCCTCCCTCTCATCGACATAATCAACTGGGATTGTAGTCTGTGGAAAATCAGTGAGGACTCCTATCACCCTGCACACATCATCTTTAAACTACCCCCCTCACAAAAGAGATACAGGAGTATCAGGGACACCACCACCGGGCTGAGAAGCAGCTTCTTTCCATAGGAAGTGAGAATACGGAATGACTGAATAGACTGCTTACACTAACTATCCAAGACTATTTTTTGAATAATATTTATTTATTTAGATATATATGTATATTTGTTCTGCATATGAATTGCTTGTCTGCAATTCTGCATGTGTGTTATGTCTGGTTGTGTGTTTGGATGTTTTGTACCGAGGATCAATGGACGCTTTTTCGTCAGGTGGTACTTGTGCAATCGGATGATAAATAAACTTGAACATGAGCTTGAATTAAATGGGCTTGTGACTTTAAAGAGTTCACCATTTTTCTGTGTGGAAATCTTTGGCTGTAGAACATGGAAGAGCTCTGACCATTGTTTAAGCTCACTGACGAAAATAACTCTAAAACTCCGTGTAAGCTTTGGTGTTCCTCTAGTGCCAAAACAAGCTTTTAAAAGGGAAAAAATGGACTGAGCAAACAATGAGCTGCTAGAGGAACTCAATGGGCCAGACAGCAACCATGGGCAGGAATGAGAAATCAATGTATCAGGTTAGGACCCTTGATCGAGACTAATATTATGTACAGTAGAATAGGACTGAATAGCTCAGCATGCAAGAAAGAAATGGAGGGTTGAGAGCATGTAGGTGGGAAGGTAGTGGCCAAGGGCATTGAGCTTTTAGAATTCATTTTGAATTGAATTGAACTTGTTTTGTCAGATATAATATTGATTCACACTAATATCTTGAGTCTTTTTGTTATTTTATCGTTTTAATGCTCCCAGCGTTTACTGTGCCTACCTTTGTCTGTGGGGCTCTGTGGTATCCTGCAGGTAAATCACATATCTTTTCTTTTCTATCCTAACGCAGTGCAGCTCATGAAGTTCTCAAGATGCACATACTGTCGAGAAGTGCCAGATTCACAGCTTCTCTGTGATGGAGTACTTGCCCACATCTGTTGAAGAGGCAATGCACTTGCTCTTTTAGAAGTGCAGGATGTCTTTAAGTAGCACCGGCTCTCTCAAAATGGTGCCAGCTCATTGAAATTAGTCACAAATGGAGTCATACAGCAGAGAAATATCGACCTTTGACAAAATGAACACTTTCCAATCTCGCCTTAGTTCCCTCTAGCCATGTAGTTTTAAACCAATCAATTCCACCCTGATTCTACCATTCTGAATACTTAGGGTCTTCTGCAGTGGTCTAATCTATCTGATAGGCTATTATTAGCTATAGAACAAAAGCACGTTCATGCTGCTCGACTGTCCTGCATTGAGGAGGGGACTGTGGAACAGTCACCTTTATTCAGGAGCCTGTGGGAGGGGGCACAGGTACAGTCGGCCAGTGGGTGTGCCCAAACAGATAAATATATACATAGTTTACCACACTATGCCAGCTCTGAACAATTCCCATTTGTCCCAATTCCTCTCTCGTTATTACTTTGTAACCTGCAACTTAACCTTTCTAACATGCCCACCAACTCCTCCTTTTACTGCTATAACTACCCCTGAAGGTAATGCAGAGTCACCAATTACATCATTCGGATGTGGGAGGAAACTGAAGAGCTTGGAGAACGCTTACAAGGTCACAAGGAGAATGTGCAGACTCCACATAGACAGCACCAGAGGTCAGGATTGAACCCAGGTCGCTGGATATTTTAGGAAGTAGTCCTTCTTGCTGTGCCAATGTACTGCACAAGGGCACCTGAAGGACCAATGAGCTGTGCAGTTAGCAATGGCTGCGTACAGTAATATGGGGAAGGCAACATGATATTGGTTTGGTGTCTGGACAGATCCTTGCACCTGTCTTCACGGATTGCTGAAATTAAGAACCCTTTATATGTTTAAAATCCCCAACATTTCTGTTTAACAGGCAGATATAAGTCTCCTGAAAAGACAATTCAGATAACTGCATTCATTCAACTGAGAATGATTGTATAAAAATTAACAATCTCACACAGAAAGTCATTACAGGTCCTGATATAGGTGTCTTAACTGTGTGCACATTGGAAAAACAATGAGTGTCTATCTAGCCATGCTGCACCTGCCTTGGGTTGCAAAATGGAAATGTGAATTCTTAATAAACTGGAAATTAAAGAAAGATAAACTCGACATTTCCGAAGGCATGATCTTCAGGAAGGTATCATAGACAGCATGACCTCAGCTCAGCCTGGGACAACTTTCTGCTGTTCCCAATGCACTTTTCCTGTCACACACAGGGCACAGTGGGATGCCATGAATAACAAATTAAAGAGATTGCAGAAATGTCTTTGAATAAATTTGCAGGGAACAAGGTTTGTAGTGATGGCTGGGGGAAGGGGATTCAACAATACAGAAAATGCTGAATCTGACAAACAAGCTGAATGCCCCAAATAGCAGGTCTAGGGGTCAGGTTCAATAGACTGTTGTTAAATCTTTAAAAACAATCACAATACTACTGCAACAGCAGATTCCAACAATTCCGTGGCATAGCTAATGAGACTATTATTGACACACAAAGTGGCATTAAAGTAAAGGCAAAAAAAGCAATAAATATTCAAATCCTCTTTTTATAAGCCTCTAATAAAATTTCTACATTTAATTCAGCATTAAAATTGATTTACTTTTGCTCTGAATGGGACACAGAGGGAAAAGTGGTTAATTATTAACATTATATATTAGGATTTATTTTGGATTTTGGGCAAAATTTATTTTTTTGTTGCTTTGTCACTTTCCAACATGCATTTTACTTTCTACTTCTTGTTATAACTCAGTGTTACTCTTAACATAAGCTAAAGGGGATTTGGCCAGATCTCCTGTGGACACTTACAGAATGTAGCCAATTAAAATGAGCGCAGGATCCAACGATTCATTATATATACTGATCAGACCACAATAAATGGAGCATGTCAGGCTTATTCAGCCTTAGCAGGTGGGTCTTTACATGCAGTGATAAACCAAAGAATAAGGCCATAAGACATAGGAGCAGAAATAGGCTATTCAGCCCATCGAGTCTGCCCTTCTATTTGATCATGAGCTGATCCATTCTCCTACTCACCCCCACACCCCATAGCCTTTAATGTCCTGGTTAATCAAAAAATCACACAGCGACCTGACCTCCGCAACCGCCTGTGGCAACAAATTCCACAGATTTACCACCCTCTGGCTAGAGAAATTTCTCTGCATCTCTCTTTGAAGCAAACGCCCTTCGATCCTGAAGGTGTGCCTTCAGGGGGACAATCGATCTACATCTTCTCTCTCCATGCCTTTCTAGATGTGAAATGTTTCAATAAGATCTCTCTTCCTTCCCTTAAATTCCAATGAGTACTTGCCAAGAGCCATCAAATATTCCTCATTTGATAACCTTTCATTCCCGGAATCATCCTTGTAAACCTTCTCTGAACCCTCTCACACACCAGCATGTCCTTTCTCAAACGGGGAGTTCAATCAAAACTGCTCACAATACTTCAAGTGAGGTCTCACCAGTATCTTACAAAGCCTCACATCACATCCCTGCTATGCTCTTCTATTCCTCTTGAAATGAATGCCAGCAATGCATTTGCCTTCTTCACCTTCTGGGATTATTTCCCAGAATCTAAGAGTTGACACCAGGCACATATAAGGGGTGTACAGGACCAGAAAACCTTCTCAAGTTATTTAACTTTCATTTTCTTATTCTGCAAGGATATTTTCCTTGCTGTGAATGTGTGGTGTACACCAATAGGTGACATGAGAGTGAGGTACCATTAACATAGAGCATAGAAAATTACAGTTCAGTACAGGCTCTTCAGCCTCGATGTTGTGCCAACCAATATAACCCGACCAAAAAAAAAACTAAAATCTTCCTGCCTCGCATTTTTCTTTTATCCATGTGGATGTCTGAGTCTCCTAAATGTTCCTTAATGAATAAGTGCAGCCTCCACCACTATCCCTGCCAAGGTATTCCAAGCAACCACACTTGGTGTAAAAAATGTACCCCTGATGCCTCCCATCAACTTCCCTCCCTTCACTTTGTAGAGGTATCTCTTGATGTTTTACTGTTCCTGTCCTGGGAAAAAGACGCTGGCTGTCCACTGTGCCTCTCAGAATCTTGTAGACTTCTATTAAGTCTCCTCTCATCCTTCTTCACTCCAAAGTGAAAAATCTGAGCCCCTGCTAACCTTGCCTCATAAGACACGTTGTTGTCGGCAATGTCTGTACACCTTCCCACCATCTGCTCTACCTTCTGCCTCTTCTACTGACTACAAGATTCACAAGGTCCCAGCAGCACATTGGTAAGTGTTACATATTTCCAGCATTGGCCCCATCTTGTGGGTGGGGAAGGTAGGGGGCATCAGACTCCAGTGCTGATCGAATGAAGAGCAAGGGAATCTGGATATGGGATCCTAACCCTGATGGGAGTTGGAGCTTGATCAAAGGGAGTGGGCAGTTTATTTACTTCACTGACTAGCTTCCCTGTTCTGGATGAGGAGAGGGAAAGCCAAGTTGCCTCAGGAACGCTCAACGATGATTTATCTCTGCAATGCCTCTAAATGAGCACCATGAAGGGAAATATATCAGCCTGACTACCTGCTGCATTGAAACAGTAGGCTGTTGAATATCCAGAATTATTCCAACACAAAAATCAGCTATTATTTTTGCTTTGGGGGAAAAAATTAAATTATAAAACACTGAATAAAACATAATCAGAGTCGAACTTCTAGAATCAGTCTTTTATCTTAACAATTTGCTTCATATTGAAAGCAATTGGGACCCACCCTTTCTTAATGCTCTGTGGTCTTGCCTTGGTTATTCTGCCAATTATATGCCTTCTTCAAGTGGTAACTCTGCTGTGCAAAGCCCACAAATAACATATAGGTCATCCATTGTTGCTTTCTTTCTCACTCTCTTACAAGCGCTTCAAAGTTGTTCCAGAGTGACTAACAAGTGTCTGCATTATCCTGGATTTTAGTGGATTTGCACATCACAATTCCATTGATCGGTCTTCAAAGCCCTTGCATTGGATCTTAAAAGTAAGGCAAATCAACTTACTTTGGAGGGCTGTAATCTAAAGAATGCACATCTTCAAGGGCCACAGCTCAAAAATTCCCCTTGTTATCTGTATGTAACATAATGCCTGATCATAACAAAAAGCCGCAACAGGGATCTCGCTTACAAATGTGTTGGAGAAGGACTGAATCTGTGAAGGAAGCTGTCATTTCTGTAGCAAGTATGCTGATGGGAAAATATTCAACAACATATCAACAAAAATAGTTCTGCCACTGGAATTTCATTTGGCAGTTATTCCCACTGTCAAAATCAATGGAATTTTGTTTTATCTCCACAACAGTTATAAGGTTGGTTGGTAGGAAACATCCATACTGCTATCGTAATTGTAAGCCAAAGGCACCGATTGTAACGATGAGATCCACTAAATATGCTATTTATCAGACTATGATATATTTACAGAGGTGAGCTGGATATTTATTAATGGACTATATTCATAGATTTCACATTTTCAGTTGAGAAATTTTTGAATGGAACACTAATTAGAGAATTGTCACTGCAATCTTTCTTCATTAAATGTTGCTTTCCACTGGATACAATTCTAATACGCCATTGAAAGCAATGAAAAGTTTTGCAGAACTAAATGGCCAGAATGGTAATATGCAGGCAACATTTTCTATTTCTTCATTTGACAGGTTGTAACAGTCTTTTGTTACTAATGGCCCACAACACCTCATCGATGTCAAGTTTTAGTCTGCCAGAGATGATAAAATAGTATTAACATAGCATGTTTAAATGGGTATTTTATCGGTAGCATTTGGCTGAAGGGTTTTACATGACTCTATCCCATTGATCACATTTGTAGTGGAGGGTGTCCTCAGTTTAGAGGTGGGATGTTGTCTTCAGGTGGAGTTAAACAAGACGTCTGCCATTGCTGGAGGAACTCAGCAGATCAGGTCGCATCCATGGAAAGCAACAGTCAGAATAGATGTCTTGAATGGGCCTGGGATCAAGCCTGGGTCTCTCACTTAGTGACCAAGAATTCTACTGCTGAATCACCAGTGTCTACTGCTTTCTATGGATTTTGCCTGACCTGTTGCCTTCAGAAGGACTGTTTGGTGGTCACATCTACAATTAATCACATGAGCATTCATCTGCCACAGATAAATTGGTCATGACAAGGTCTGTTGGATTTATTCCCATTGACGGTTTGCTCACTGTCTGCCACAAACCCAAGCTGACAGCTCTGCCATTTAGGTCACAGCCAGGTTGATCTATGGTGATGCTACTGATGGGAATGGACATCAAAGTCCCCTGCCCATAATACCTTCTGGGCCCTTTTAACTTTCAGTGCTTCCCCCGAGTGTTGTTCATCGTGGAGGAGAACTGATTCTTCAGCTGAGGGAGAATTAAGGGTGATTAGAGGAAGTTTCCTTGTCTGCATTTAATCAATCTTTCTCTTATGACTTTATTGAGACATGTCCCTGATTTCTTTCTTCACAGAAATGCCAGATAGTCCAAAACTTAAACACAGTTAGATGATTTTGTTGCTTTTCCAATCAAAGTTCATTGGGCAGAATTTACCCCACTCTGCAATTAATGTGAAATATTGAAATCTTCTCAAAATTAAAGTAAGGAATTTTGAGGTGAAAACTGGTTTTTTGAATAATTTCTGAGAAGGAGAGATATTTCACCCATCAGATATTTCTGAACTAATCTTGAACAATCATTTAAATTTAAAAAAAAATTAAATTTAAATTTTTTGATTTTAAACATACAGCATGGTAACAGGCCATTTTGGCCCATGAGTCCGTGCCACCCAATTAACCTACAACCTACAACCCTAGTGCGATTCGAATGGTGGGAGGAAACCGGTGCCCCTGGGGAAAACCCACACAGAAATGGGGAGTACGTACAAACTCCTTACAGACAGTGCAGGATTCGAACCCAGGTCCCAATCGCTGGTGCTGTAAAGGTGTTGAGCTAACCGCTATGCCATCCATGCCACCCTTATTTATTTAAATTAAGCCTCAGACCAGGCAATTGGAAATCAGCACACAAAATATCTTTGTCTGGATTCAAAAATAAATTGGCTTTCCTCATTATTGTCCCTTGTTTGGCCTCAGACAAAGATCAAAATGCGTTGGGCAGTTCTCTCTCTCTCTCTCTCTCTCTCTCTCTCTCTCTCTCAGCACCATTCCGAACACTTGTGTGATGCGCCTATGGATTTTGTGTCCAAATGACAGAAATTACTCCACTCCTTACAAACAGCAGCTGAAACCTTTTCCATCACAAGGAAGACTTAAGGAGGAAAGGCAGAGAGGAGCAAAAATCAAGTGGAGAGTCAACGGCAGAATTGAAGGAAAAGCAGTGTGCGAGGTGGAATGGAAGGGAAAGAAGAGTTAAATTAAGTTTTAAAAAAACTTATGTATATTTATATTTGCAGTTTATAGGTTTATAAACAGGGCTATTCTTGGGTCTATTTCTTGGAGCCTGTATTTATTGCCTTCAAATTACTGATTAGCCAATAGTCATTTGAAATGCTGGAGTGGAAATTAGGTACGTGACCCGCTGCAAATTCTTTTCTTGAGCAGAGGCTCAAGAAGAGTGGTTTACGTTAAAGAGTGGTTTACATTAATCAGGGCAATGATGAGTGGAAGTGTGTTCTCTGAAGGAAGTTGGGCTTTTCTCGTGAAAGAAGGTGTGTGAGAGGCCTGATGTTTCTATTAATCCCTTCAATATAGGATCAATGCAATTCTCACTTAATATTCCTTTTATTTTATGCATTAAAATAATAAATTATAATTGATTTTAAATGGGGGAAAAAGGCTGTGCGTGAATGGTCCAGGTCAAATGCTTTACATCAAATTTCTAAAATTATACTCATTGTGTAAATGTTATATAAGAATTCAAAACTGTGGGAACAGTTACATCACTGAACAGAAGGATAGGTTTAAACCTAATTTTGACACCAAGTGTGGAAACTATGCAAGTGAGTCTGGACATTTCTCCTTCATAGGCGGCTGTGGATAGAGAACTTACTCGCTGCCCCAAAACCAAACTGTGCAGAGAGCCGAGAGTAATTGAGAACTTCGGGAAAGTGAAAATTAAAAGTCCATTTTGTTTGCTGCATCACATAATATTTGGATTGTGATTATCTAGAATCAGAAAAACTATCCTATAACATTAACCCTGTTTACTATGAGAAAGAAGGAGGCCATCTGGCCTATCAATCCATTGCCAGCTCCAAACAATCTGTTTTTCTGTCTTAGCATATTATGGTAATTTATTTTATATTATTGGAATTGTTGTAGGTCATGGACCTATTTGGTTGCAACAAGTAAGAATTCTGGTGCATCTGTACTAATATAAATGACAATAAACTCTCATCATTATTATTAGGCACTTTCAGGTGGCCAGAAACCCCGATGTAAAGCTGCATATTCTACCCTTATATATTTTCTACCTGAAAGAACAGGAGGCGCCTCCGAGGTGCACTTTCCAACCCTCCTCTGGGAGGGATAATCGCCCGAGCACTGAAGTCCCCCTAGGCACCTGAATGCAGCCACCTGAAAGCAGCTGCTAAGGGGATGACAATCAGATGGACATCAGAGCTGGGGCAGCTGGCGTGGGATGTCATCGCTGGGGCGGCCGGCGCGGGATGTCAATGCTGGGATGGCTGGCGCGGCTAGCGTGAGATGTCAGCGCTGGGGCGGCTGGCGCGGAACCCTGACATCCCGAAGGGACAGGAACTGGAGTGCGCTCCAAGGTGCCTTCCGTGCAGCTGTCCCTTTCAGGTGGCCACTCTGCGCTTTGAGCACTGCCACCTGAGCAACCATTCCACAGATCTGAATCCATTTCTGCAGGAGTATTCTTGGCAGAGAATGCACCTGAAAGCAGCTATTGTCACCTGTAGGATCAGAGGACCATAAGAGTGGCAGGGAGGAACAATGGAGTCTCGCTCCCCCTCATCGATGTGCTCTACTGGGATCATTGTCTAAAAAGAGCATGCAAAATCATTGAGGACTCCTTCCACTCCTTCCAATCTTTCAGCTGCTCCCATCATCGGGGTAGAGAGAGAGAGACTCTGTCCGTTAATTTCTTCCCACAGGCAGTGAGAATGCTGAATGACCAAAGGAATTGCTTATACTAACCATTCGAGACTCTCATATGTACAAAGCAATATTTATTTGTATAGATAAAATACTTATCCTGCATAGGTATTGTTTGTCTGCATGTGTTTTACGTCTAGTTGTGAGTCCGCATATTTTGCACCGAGGACCGGAGAACGCTGTTTTGTCAGGTTGCACTTGTGCAATCAGATGATAATAAGCTTGACTAGATTTGACATGACCAAGGTTTAAGGATATATTTTCAGAGGGTGACTAATTAGGGGTTATAATCAAGGCTTTCTAGTGTACTTTTTTTGCATAGCAGAAGTCTAAAAGCATCAGTCACTGTCATGTTATTCTACCATTATATGAGTACATTTCCTTGAGTATGGCTCCCCTTTAATTCTGAGTTTAGTTTGATCATTGCAAGTGTCTTGGGTTTGGATGTAAAAAAGCAGGGATTGTTCTACATTAAACAGCAACAAATTTGTCGAATTATTTACACCTTTCAAAGACCTACACTAGTTTACACTAGTGATGAGAATGAACAAACTGGAAGATGCAGTTGTTGTCATTTTTAACACATTGTGTGTGTCAGTGGCAGATTGTTATTGGTTTTCAGAACAGCCTGTTGGTTTCCATAGCATTCTACATCTCTAAATGAATCTCCCACCCTCCAGTTAAACTTACAGTCAACAAAGAGATGGTAAATTTTAACTATCTCACTAATCAACCAAATTTTAAAAATATGTTTAAATAAACAAGGTCACTCAGTACTTTCACTATAACCACCCTGTATTTGCCTCGAATTGAGATGTAAAAGTCTACATCGAACTTCATGCCATTCATTCT
This sequence comes from Narcine bancroftii, assembly GCF_036971445.1. Classification (NCBI taxonomy): domain Eukaryota; kingdom Metazoa; phylum Chordata; class Chondrichthyes; order Torpediniformes; family Narcinidae; genus Narcine; species Narcine bancroftii. The sequence continues at coordinate 175,916,420 of NC_091472.1, forward strand.
ACAATCCAAGCCATCCTTGGTTCTGTCCCACTGGGATAATAACAGAATTTGGGATCACAGATGAAACAAGAAAATCATTCCTGTTACCACTGTAACAATGAAGAGTCATAAAATATGAATGACAACTGCTAACATCATGACAGAGAAGGTGCTTTCTTCAGTCTGTAGCAGTCAATTGCCTGACACTTTAATGTTCTATCCCATTCCCATTCTGACTCACTTGCCTGTAGCCTCCAGCACTGGTCCAACTTAACCTTGAGATAAAGTTCCTCACCTTTCTTTGGAGAATGATACAGCCTTCAGGACTCAATATCAAAATCAACCACTTCAGACGACTTGGTTCCTTTGCCTGTGGCAAAACTGGCCTGTTAAATGGGAAGATTAATCAAATGTCACCTTAGCTCAGTTATTCTCTCTCCACTGGCACTGCCTGATCTGATGGGTATTTCCAAAATTCTCCTTTAGGCTTCAGGTCTCTGCAGCAGCTCTGAGCTACATATCACAGCCACTGTTTTCTCTATCTCTAATCTCCTTCATTAACCTATCAACTGGGCAACTTTGTAAACAGCCTGTCACCATAGCAAACCTGTCTCTGCCTCTCAGAAACGTTCTCCTTGTCAGATACATCCTTTTTCATCCCTTTCTTCTTGCTTATCTGTTTCTCACAAAGGACCTTTAAAATGTTTCTCTTTCTGCAAATGCTGCCTCATTTGTGAGTTTTTCCAGCAATTTTTGTTTTTATTTCGGATTTTCATCTTCTGCAGATGAAGAGGAGATAAGAGCAAACACTTTCACTCAAAACTGTCTCCAGAGAATAAGCAGCCACAATAGGGAGAGGTGGGCCTGAAGAGCAATGCTGGTACCATAGCCAACTGCCCCACTGAGGAGGTACTATTGAAATATCAACAGCTATTCTACTAAGGTCTTTCATTTTACAAAACCAGTGAATGAAATCTCATCAGGTCAGCAAAACGGGTTCATGGAACCGAGAAAAATGGAGCGTTACACAGTCGGGAAATTCTAGGCAGTGACTGAGTAGATTATCATGACAGCGCAACAGTGCGGGTCAAAGGGCATGGACTGTGCTGCAGATTTCTACGTTTCTCTGCATGGTTTTTTGATCATAAATATTCTTACTGACTGCTGAGGCCAGTTAGAAGTCCGCCACAATTCCAATGGTCTTTCTCTTTTTATTGCCCTCATCCAGGCATTTTATGATAGAAAGAGAGAGGAGAGAGAGAGAGAGAGAGAGAGAGAGAGAGAGAGAGAGAGAGAGAGACTCTGTCCATTAAGTCGTCATATGACAGAGAGAGAGAGAGAGAGAGAGTGTTTCAATTCACCAGTGCATACACTGGCTAATACAGGTGAATCTGTCAACATGATGAGTGAGAAACCTTCAATAATCTTCAATATTATCTTACTTTAACTCAGTGGTGATGAGACAGGATATTTCCTTGCAACAGTTCCACAGTTTTGACCATTCCAGGAATATTTTGATCACAAGTGACAGTCAAATCAATGAGTGCTAACTCAACCACCTATGTAACATCAGGTGACTGTGATATTTTTCTGATCTTCGATTCGTCCTCAGCTCCTCATATTGCACAGATCACATAGGTGGTGCGAAAGCTTGATGATATCTAAGCAGCTTCACGTGTTGATTTGCTAGCATTAGAAAGCTTAAAGGTACAGAGTTTAATGGTGGCCTTGGCATACAATCCCATCCTACCATTTCTTTTCATATTGGCCCATTAATAGAGGAGAAACTCTAATACCTAATCAAAGTCAACAAGGTTAGAAATGAATCTGCTCCATAAGATTCATGTCAAGTGGTGAAAAGTCAAAATTAGTTTCACATCCAATGCACCCAATTAAATACAAGCATCAAATTATCTTAAAAGTCACTGAATCCTGATGTTTCTCAAAGCTTGACCATAATTCTGCATATTATCAGACTGAGCTCACAGAGGAATCAGTTTTCTCGACACATGCTGAACTTTCCCCAACTCAGTCAGCAGTGGAAATGTTTCAGAATCTCCTGAAACTTCACAGCAGGAACTTGGAGGCCACGCTGTTCGATTGTGATGATGTATGGCCTTACAAAAGGTGACATCAAGATTGGATCCTGACAAAGAATAGACAAGAGGCTGCTCTGAAAGAGAGAGATTGAAATCTTCCATCATGTCCACAGCTGTGGTGGGTGTGTGGCATCTTCAAACCTTTGCCAATGCTGTCCCACTGAGCACAAAATGTACAATTTGGTGGATTCTTTGACAGCTAATTTATTTCTGCTTTACCAACATTACCAACTCCCTACATCATCTCACCAAAGCATTAAATGGAAATGGATAGAACCTCATAATTCTGCAATGTGCTTCATTCGACTACGTTGAATCATTAGCTTCGATAACACAATTGCTTGTAGATGTAAACTCTATCGATCCTGTGGCGGCTCTAGCTCTAGTGTGTGTGTGTGTGTGTGTGTGTGTGTGTGTGTGTGTGTGTGTGTGTGTGTGTGTGTGTGTGTGTGTGTGTGTGTGTGTGTGTGTGTGTGTGTGTGTGTGTGTGTGTGTGTGTGTGTGTGTGTGTGTGTGTGTGTGTGTGTGAGTGAGAGAGAGAGAGAGAGAGAAAGAGAGAGAGAGAGAGAAAGAGAGACTCTGTCCATTTAGGCATTATATGATAGAGAGAGAGAGAGAGAGAGAGAGAGAGAGAGAGAGAGAGAGAGAGAGAGACTCTGTCCGTTAAGGCATTATATGATTCCACGTGAACCTTTCTGTGATAATTTTGAAGTTGTGATTAACCAGAGAGGCCAGTTAGCTTTTTTAACAGTCCTAACAGCAAACAGCACACTGGCGGTGTGAATCAATGGTAAAGCTGAGATAATTATGCAAACGAAAATGAAAATCCATCCTGTTTTTCTAGAAAGAATTTTTTGAAGGAAATTTAAAGGCATTTACAGAGTTGTAGTGCAATACCACAATCAAGGGCAGGAGTACCACATATACATTGCACTCGGACAATCAAAGTGTTGTTCGCCTTCTGGTGTTAATCTATGAGGTAAACAATCTACATCCCAGTGAAAATGATGAAGCTGATGAGAATTTCACTAAAAACCAATGCAGAAAAACATAGAACATAGAAATCTGCAGCATCGAACAGGCACTTGGCCCGGAGGGTTGTGGCATCATAATAAACTACCCTATTAACTGTCTAGAATTTCCCCTACTGCATAACCCTACATTTTTATCACTTCCATATACCTATCTAATAGTCCTTTAAAAGATCCTTTCTACCTGCCTCGACCACCATTGCCACCAGCAGGGCATTCCATGCAGCCACCACTATTTGTGTGAAAAACGTACCCATTACATCCCCCCCCTGCACTATTCCCAAGTACCTTAAAGCTATACCCCCGGGAGAAAGCTTCTGACCATCCACATGATCAATGCCTGCCATCATCTTATACACCTCTATCACATCACTCCTCATCTTCTGATGTTCATAAGGAGAAATGAGAAAGTTCACCCAAACTATTCTCATAAGGCATCCTCTCCAATCCAAGAAACATCCTTGTAAATCTCTTCTGCACCCTCTCCCCAGCATCCACATCTCTCCTGTACTAAGATGACCAAAACTGGACACAATATTCCAAGTGGGGTCAAACTAAAGTCTTATATAGCTGTAACATTACCTTCTTGAACTCGATCCCACAGTTAATGAATGTCATACACCTCATGCTATCTTTATTCTTCTTTGGCTTGGCTTCGCGGACGAAGATTTATGGAGGGGGTAAAAAGTCCACGTCAGCTGCAGGCTCGTTTGTGGCTGACAAGTCCGATGCGGGACAGGCAGACACGGTTGCAGCGACTGCAGGGGAAAATTGGTTGGTTGGGGTTGGGTGTTGGGTTTTTCCTCCTTTGCCTTTTGTCAGTGAGGTGGGCTCTGCGGTCTTCTTCGAAGGAGGTTGCTGCCCGCCAAACTGTGAGGCGCCAAGATGCACGGTTTGAGGCGATATCAGCCCACTGGCGGTGGTCAATGTGGCAGGCACCAAGAGATTTCTTTAGGCAGTCCTTGTACCTTTTCTTTGGTGCACCTCTGTCACGGTGGCCAGTGGAGAGCTCGCCATATAACACGATCTTGGGAAGGCGATGGTCCTCCATTCTGGAGACGTGACCCACCCAGCGCAGCTGGATCTTCAGCAGCGTGGACTCGATGCTGTCGACCTCTGCCATCTCGAGTACTTCGACGTTAGGGATGAAAGCGCTCCAATGGATGTTGAGGATGGAGCGGAGACAACGCTGGTGGAAGCGTTCTAGGAGCCGTAGGTGATGCCGGTAGAGGACCCATGATTCGGAGCCGAACAGGAGTGTGGGTATGACAACGGCTCTGTATACGCTTATCTTTGTGAGGTTTTTCAGTTGGTTGTTTTTCCAGACTCTTTTGTGTAGTCTTCCAAAGGCGCTATTTGCCTTGGCGAGTCTGTTGTCTATCTCATTGTCGATCCTTGCATCTGATGAAATGGTGCAGCCGAAATAGGTAAACTGGTTGACCGTTTTGAGTTTTGTGTGCCCAATGGAGATGTGGGGGGGGGGGGGCTGGTAGTCATGGTGGGGAGCTGGCTGATGGAGGACCTCAGTTTTATTACACTAACAATATTCCACATGAAATTTAGATTGGCACCATTACAGACTGGGGATATAGTTCCATCGAGGCAAACACACAACAGAAAACTCCACGAGACAGACCTCCTTGAAGTTACCATTCCAAAAGATTCCATATTCACAGCGTAGCATAGTTTACAAAACCCCTATCCAAAATATACCATTTTCAAATCCAAAAGCACAATCTCAGGCTTGAAGAAGAAACTGACTTTAGACTGAGGATGAAAATCGACTTTTGCACGTTTCCTCTCTGAAAAGGAATCATGCATCCAACTGCCATATTTATACTGAGAACAACAGGTGAAGCAAACAGTATTTGCCACCAGTTCATTCAAATAACTTATTTGTGCTTGTCAAAATTTGATACATTGACAGGTTGGTGACTTCATGCCCATTAGTGTCAGTGCAATAAGCAAAGAGATGCATCATCAACACATTTCAATCTCTCAGGATTAAAATCAATTTGAACATATTCTGAGCAGTATTTTTAATGTACATGTTCAATTGCAAATAAATCTGTGCTTGAAGAAGTTTGGCGGCACACCACTAGGCAGGCAAACCGGCCCCGCTTGTAATCCACGCGGCGGGGCAGCCGGCCAAAATGGCGCCATCGAGGGTTTCCCCTTCTTCTCAGCACAGGGCTCAGAAGTCGGCTCGGGGGGACCACGTGTCGCCCGGGTAATCTCAGCACCCCTCAGCGTGGTTCTCAGCCAGGTCCAGGCTGGGAGTATAAGTCCAGCCCAGCAGCCTGCAATAAATCAGTTCTGCTCACTGAGCTCAACCCGTTTGGTTGTGTGTTCTTTCAGTAGCAGTGTAGCTGCCGCTACAGAAGTATGATTTTTATATTTATTATCTCTTTTTCTGTCTCTTGCAATGTTGTGATAATTTAATTTATACTATGTATGTTGTCCACCTGTGTGGCTGCAGTTAATAAGAATTTCAGTGTATATTATACTTATGTATGTGACAATACAATTTCTACAGTTCATACCCTGATGAGTTATTAGTGTTGAATTTACTGAGATAACAAATATTACTTTGGAATATTTATTTTATTTGAACCTCACCTGTGGTGTGTTTCAGTGAATAGTCACTCCTATTAGAACCACAAATCAAATAGGGAATTTAACAGAAAATCCTCACACTCTTAACTAGTGAGTTGTTGGAGAGTGGAGCAATGTTCAATATAGCTGCCGAAACTCAGCAGGTCACACAGCATTTACAGGAGGTAAAGGGATATAACCAAAGTATTAAGCCTGAGCCCTTCATCAGGGTACCAGCAAAAAACAAGGCAAGGCACGGCACCTCAATAAAAAGGCATGGGTGGGGGAGGAAGAAGAAAAAGAAGAAAGAAGAGGCAGGGGGAGGAGAACAGGCTAGCAGGCAAGAGGTCGCAGATGGCGATGGATGGGAGGGCGGATGGGATAATAGGGGGAGAGGGTACTTCTGAATGGAAAGGAAAGGGCAGGGATCTGGAGGAAAGGAGATGAGAGATAAGGTAAGAGAGAGACCAAGAGACAGGAGTAGGGCCTAATGAAAACCAGAGAAGTTAATTTAATGCCATCTGGTTGGAGAGTGTCCACACGGAATATTGGATGTTGTTCCTCCAATATGCAATTAGCCTCAGTTTGCCAGTGAAAGAGACCATAGATAGACATGTTGGTGTGGGAATGAGGTGCGGAATTGAAATAGTTGGCCATTGGGAGGTCCTCGCTATTGCAAAGGAGAGAGCGAAGATGCTCAATGAAATTATCTCCCAGTATGTGTCCAGTCTGTGCGATGTAGCAGAGGCCGCACCTGCAAGACCAGAGTGTGGGACTAGTCTCACAATGAACATTGGGAAGAATGAGTTAGATGCATTGCAAGAAGACTAAGGAAACACAAAAAGATTACACTGATGAGGTGGGGTCAGGAAGATTATCATCGGCATGAGTTAGGTGGCCTATTTCAGTGCCGGGCAACACAGTTGGCATAGTGGTCGGCACAACGCCATTACAGCCCCAGCGATCGTGACCGGGATTTGAATCCTGTATGTTCTTCCCATGGCTGCATGGGTTTTCCCCAGTGTTGTGGTTTCCTCCCACCATTCAAAACATTCTCGGAGTGTCGGTTAATTGGGCGGCACAAGCTTGTGGGCTGAAATGGCCTGTAACCGTGCTGTATGTCTAAAAAAAATTTTAATTTAAATTCCATCTAATTATTTAATGGGGCAGTCAATATGTGTGAAATAAACAGAACAACTGTTTTGCAGAAATAACAGATGGATCCCTGGAAATTCAATTTTTATGTTTTTTTCTCAGCGTCATGCAACTGTAAATCAATTCATTTTCCAGAATGAAATGTGCTAACAACAATTTACAGGTTGCTTTGCGCTTCCCCAGATATTTCAACAGTTGTGAGGCACCATCATGACCCAAATGTAATTTTTTTTGTTGTGCCTGTGTTGGATGACTTCATTCCCCAAGCCACATTCCCCTTGAAGGATTGTAAAGAGATGACCGACATTGCCCCAAAGCTGCATTTTAGGCTGTGAAACATACAGTAAGTCAGAGCTGAATGGTCCAAGAGCAGGACGGTCTTCACCACACAGTTTCAGACTGGTCACCTACCTGGTATGCAAATACTTACCTACATCCCGAGGGTCAACTTCCCTACTGTTACCCAATTCCTAGTCCAAAATCTCTGATCTGCCACCACGTTTTTTTAATCATCCCTTCATCCCCATTGAAAATGCTGGTCTCCAAATACTCCTCCTGAGCTCATGCTGAAAGTATTCGCAGTTGTAATGGGCACTAGTTGTGTAAAATACACAACACAGGGAAGAATGTTGTTGCGTATTGGGTTGACAGATGGCATTCAAAAGATGTCGACAGATCTGGAGAATTTTAGTTCTGATGAGGGATTGGCTGGTTTGGGACATCTTTGGAATGAAGGAGGGGTAAAGGAAAACTTAATCAAACAGTATAAAATGGTGAAAAGCCCACACAAGGTGAAAAAGAACTTGCTTCACTTGGCACTGTGGTCAATGAGCAAAAGGCAGTGATTTTAGGTCATGAAAAGCATCAGGAAGAAGTTAGAAAATAGTTTCCATTGTGAGTCATGGAAGTCCGGAACTTAGCATGTAAGGCAGCCATTACATTAGGGTTCCTTGAAAACATACTTTAAGGGTCAAGTTATAAGAATGAGAGTAGAATTTGACCAGAATGAACACAATGGGCAAAATGGTCTGTGTCTGGTGAAGAATGTCTGCTTTGATCAAGTTGATCTGACAAGCAAAATTGGATGAACCGCAAGTTAACAAATTCATGGAGGGACATACAGCACCATGTTTGACAACAGAAGCTCACACAGGTAATACTGAGCACTGGTTCCGGCATTATCACTGAGGATATTTGAAAAGCTGGTTTTCAGCCATACATCAAATGGAGAAGCTATTTTCTCCCATAACAAAGACCAGAAAATAGCACCTCTCCAGAATATGAAGGAATAGGAACAAATCCATTGCTGAAGAATTATAATCCAAGGTGAACCCACATAAGGTGGTGGGAGCAGACAACATACCAGTTGGGTACTGAAGGACTGCACAGCCCATTGTCATCTTTAACATGTCACTGCAGCAGTCCATTGTTCCCGCAGGGTTCAAGACAGCCAGCATCACCCTAGTACCCAAGAAGGTGACCATAATAATGACTACTTAATGACTACTGCCTTGTGGCACTGATATAGTATGCTCGTCGAAATTTGGCAACCTTATTTAGATTACTTAAATGCCCAGATGGTATAATTTATTTTGATATTTGTCAACTAGTGAACACCTTATTAGAAATTTAATACTTTTAAAATGTTGCGACTCTGAGATGTCGAATCTTGTTCCTGTTGGTTTTTCTTTTCTATTTTCTTTCTTTTTATCTCCCTCTATTCCCTGCCGCCCATCCCCTTTCTTTCAAATCTGGGGAGGAGATGCTGAGAGAAGAGGGACTCTCCTTTCCTTTTTATTATTTTTTGGACCTTATGAATGTTTTATTGTTATTATAATAATCAAGTCCTATATTCTGTATTTTCTTAAAACTTAAAATAAAATATTCCCCCCAAAAAATCTTTTTTAAAGTGTCTTAACGCCACAAGAGCGCTATCATGTTGCTCTTGCTTGGTGCTAATTCATCTTTATTTTAATTTCAAGCCTGCACTCTATACTTATGCTCTTCACAGCTATATGAATGTTAACGATAGCCAACTAGTCTGCTCGTAGAAAAGCTCTCCTCGCTGTTTAAGGTACTTTGTGCCAAATAAACGGTTTGTTAAAATATTTTTCCTACAGCATTTTTAATTTCATTTATTCTCAATTATATGATAACAGTGAGTCTCTGCTACTTTCAAATGAAGTGATCTTACCCAGTATTAGGTGCAGTCTTCTTCAGTTTGGCCCTGAAGAGCTCAGGAAGCATTTCTTAGCAGGTGGCTCATCAGACCAAGGTAACTTCGCTTCAGTCCACTCCAATTCCACCTATGGTACAATTAGAATTGAATACTGCATTCAAGCTACCAAATTATAAGGCATTTGGATGCTGACCAAAGTTTGATCAAACATAACAGTTGGTGCTTTGCAGAGTGTTATCTGGAGTGGGACGCTGTATTTGCAATGCAAACTTTTTTAAAAATCTAGTTTGGCAACCTTTCTAGTTAAGGTCATTATTGATTGTGGATAGTGCAACATTAGTTGCTCATATTGTATTGCAATGTCACTGCCAAATATAGAACTGGACCATAGTTTATCTTTTTGTGATTTGGAGCAGCGTACATCAGAATCTCCAGTTGACACGATATTAATAAAGGGCTGATGACTGAGGCATCAGTCGGTGAATGCTGTTTTGTAGCGAATCTATGGAGGAATTGGATTTGTACCAAGAAATGTCTTATTTTGTCTATTTTCTTATCTCCTCTGCATTTTCGTAAGCTTCGGTGAAATACAGTATACTGACTTCTGCAAGGAAGCTCATTCTGACGCTCACTGTGTGCAGTTTGCAGGAAACTTGACAGCTAGAAATTCAGATTTGAATCCGACTGTGGGCATGGCACTGAGAAATCCAATTAGCATGCGGATTGCTGAGAAGATTCAGAGCACGTACTTTGAAGGAGATCGAAGCCCCAGCTAAATGAGAGAGGAGTTACATTTACCCATGTTGCTAATTTGGGTTCTAGTGAACTTCAGATTTAATAACATGTATTATATATGATATTGAAGAGGGCATTGAGTCTTACAATGGTAGAGACTTTCTCGTGCCAGAAATTACCAGGCCATGACTGATGTTGAACAGATATAATTGGGCAAACTATTACGACTGGGCATAGGCCATTGCCATTATATGACTGCAAAACTGATAAAGAGCTTCATTGGCATGAAAATCGTCATGACCTCAAGCAATGTAAACAGGATGAGCTGAACAATTTGGACCATTACCCTTCCCACAATGCAGGACTACACTGCTCTTGTTGCTAAGGAACCAATGAAAAAAAATTCACTGTCAGCACTCTTAAAGGGCCAAGTAAAATGTCTCTGCAAGAGCTGAATAACATTTAAAGCCATTTTCAGTTAAAAGGATAAATAAACAATATATGTGGTGGGAGGAGGGGTGAACCTCATAAAATATGTAACCACTCAGTTGTCAAAATAGCTCAGTTGGAAACTTAACCTCCTCATTTCATTTAGGCATACTCTAAATCAAAGGTAGCATTTTAGTCTTCTGATTAAAATAAATATTTTGTTTTAACACAGAAAATGCAACAGAGCAAAGATAATTCAGTGTAATTGTTCTTGTGCTCACCCAGGTTCTCTTTAAATGTGTCCATGATATTCACCTCACCCACATTCTCTGGGTAGAGATGATCACTCCATAATGTGCATTTGATCCCAAGGTTACTGATAATTGTGAATTGGTCTTGAAGGTGATGAGATGCTATTTCCTGATTTGCTGGAGGGAGGGAACCCCAGCAGCGATGTTATGGCAACATGTCCACAGAGAAACTGGCCAAGCACACAGGAAAGTGAAGATGTCTTTCCAATTGAAGCTATTGTGCAACCTGGAGTCAACCTTCTATTGAGATTATTGATGTAAGTTCACTCAATTAGTAGACCTAGTTCCAATCCTGTTCTGCAGTGGTGTCTGTGTGCAGTTCTCCCTGTAACTCTCTGGATTTCCTTCAGGTGTTCTAATTTCCTCCCACATTCCAAATATGGTTTAGAGGGGAGCTGAATTGGCCACTAGTATGCAGATAAGTGGAAGAATATGGGGGAAAGAAATAGCATTAATGTAAATGATTTCTTGATGGACAGTGCAGACTAGATGGGCTTTCTCTATGCTTTAGAACTTGTCAGCCACAAACGAGCCTGCAGCTGACGTGGACTTTTACCCCCTCCATAAATCTTCGTCCGCGAAGCCAAGCCAAAGAAAAGAAGAAGAACTCTATCTAGACTTAGATAAGACATGATATCAATTAACCATATGTGTGTGAAGGTGAAGTATTTCTTTCTATTTAATCAAAATTCCACGTCTGGCCATCAATGAAGTAAAAGATAAAATTCAGTTTTGAGTTGGAGTCAGTAAAACATTATCTTCTTGAGATGATGCAAATAAAACAATTAACGGGCAAGGTTCTAATTTGACCTTGAGAATCACCAATAAAATTTGAAAGATGTCTTTCCAAAAATTTTCTAGACTAAGGCAAGTCCAGAACATGTGAATCAAAAAAGCATCATAAATTTGGCAGTTGTCACACGAAAGAGTTATATCTGAATAAAAATTAGACAATTTAACTTTAGACACATATTCTCTATGGACCACATTAAATTGCAGCAAACAATGCCAGGCACAAAAGGAGGTAATTTTAATCAGATTACAAACCTCATCTGGAAATGATAAATTCAAATCCCGTTCCCAATCGTTCTTGATCTTAACTAGTGAGGCTATTCTTAAGTCCCACAAATTGTTATAAATAATTGATATTGAACCTTTATGAGAAAGCAGTAAAATCAAAAAGTAAATCAAGAATATTTGCCTCAGGAATTTGTGGAAAGTCAGGGATCTTCGATTCAACGAAATGTCTAACTTGTAAATATCTTTACAAAAATGATTGGTAAGTTAAATTTTTCCACCAGTTGTTCAAAGGAAGCAAAATTGTTTTGAATAAAAAGTTCTTTAAAACATTTAACTAGATATGCTATTAAAAAATCAGATATTAACTTCCAAAGACGTGAGGCCCATTTAGGGACTATTATTATTACTGAAAGAATTTTGGGTGTTTAGATGCTCTGGTGCTGAGCTGTCTGGTTCAGGTTGGTGTCACCTGATTCCCATGTATCTTTTTTTAAAAATCTTGATTAGTGTTTGTATATGGTTGGGTTTTTTTTCTTTTTTTTGATTTTGATAATACGGATAAGTGTTTTGTTCAACTGTGAATAATGTAAACATTGATAAAATTATTATAGAAGGAGAAGAGAAGGAAAGAGAATTGTAAACTTTTTTGATAAAAATAAATTTTATAGCCCTTGAAAAGAATGAATAACTTCATCTTTTTTTATTTCACTCCTTTGGGTTGGGGTTTTTTGATGTTATGCTTTGATATACCAATGTGCTTTGGAGTTTTGGATTGTGTTCATAGTTGGAATTTTTTTCCTTTTAATTATGTTACACATTGTATAGTTGTATTGTTCAATTGTTTATACTGTAAATATTAAATAAAAAGAAAAAAATCTCCTTGTCACACATTTTCTCTATCTATTTGGTGCTGGTTGAGTTATTTCTGTGCTGAGGAGGAATCCTTCCATCTGAGGAATTCAACACAACATTTTGATGAAAACCAAAATGCCAACATATAATTTTCCTTCCACAGAGGCTGCCTTCAGATCCAGCTGCTTCAGTTCCATTTGGCATGTCCTTATCAAATTCCAGCTCTGGGAGCCTTTGTCTTCACCGGGTGTGACTCATCTTCCTCCACTTGATCCCTTTCTTTCTCTTGCCAATCTACTTCATCTCTCCCTGGTGCACCAATTGTACGTGGGCCGCCATGTCCTACTCCCCCTCTCCTCTTTAAACTAGTATCTCTTCTCTACATCCCTAGAATTGAAGGATGTTAGCCCAAAATATTAACCATTCTTTTACTCCCACAGATGCTATTTGACACGATGTGTTCCTTCACCAGATTGGGTCCTGCTTCGCATTCCGGCATCTGCTGTCTCCTGTGGGTCTCCAGCAGATTGTTCTTTTTTTTAGCTTCAGATTCCAGCATCTGCAGACTCTTGTATCTCCAGTTGATTCCAACCATTTTATATGTGCTGCATAATCTAGGCATCATGACAGAGCTGGATTGACTGCAAAGAAGACTCAGGCTGAGTGATAGACTGGGAATGCCGCAAGGTGCTTTGCGTTGAATCAGTGGACGTCCTCACACTGTCTCTTTAACTGCACTCACTGAGACAAGGAGAGATGTTCTACTCCACATTTGGAGCTGCTCAAAACTTCCTCAGAACCTTAGTTATAGATGAAATGTGTTCAGGAAAGTTTTATAAATCAATACATAAAGGTACCAACCAGAGAGAGTGTCATACTGGATATCATATTGGGGAACGAGACAGAACAGGTGACAGGAATATTTTGGGTCCAGTGATCATAATGCCATAAGCTTCATATTAAATTTGGAGAAGGCCTTAGGATGAGATTCTAAATTGGAGGAAGGCTATTTTGAGGCAACGAGAAAGGATTTAGAATGCGTGGATCGGGATAAGTTGTTTTCAGGGAAGGATGTGCGAGATAAGTGGAAGAACTTTTGAGAGTATAGAGTTTGTATATTCCTGTCAGGGTCAAAGCAAGGTTAGAAGGTACAGGGAACCTTGGTTTTTGAGGGATTTTGGGGATCTTATTTGGAAGAAGAGAGAGGTATATAACAGGTATAGGCAACATGGAGCAAATGAGGAACTTGATGAGTATAAAAACTCAAGAAAAACCTTAAGAAATAAATCTGGAGGCTAAAAGAAGACATGAGGTTAATTTGGCCAACAATGCAAAGGAAAATTCTAAGGCAAATTCTACAAGTGCATTAAGAGCAAATGGATGGTAAGGGACAAAATTGGTCCCCTTGAAGATCAGAGTGGTCAGCTTTGTATGTTTTCTTTTCATTAATATTCAATTAGGAAATGAGAACAGAGTCATGGGAAGTAAGGAAAACAAGCAGTGAAGTCATGAATCCTATACAGATTAAAGAGGAGGGTGCTTTGCTGACCCAAAGCAAATATGGGTGGATAAATCCCCAGGGCCTGACAAGATATTCCCTCAGACCTTGAAGGAGGCTAGTGTAGAAATTGCAGGGGCTCTGACAGAAATATTTAAAATGTCCTTAGCCATGGGCATGATGCCAGAGGACTGTAGGGTAGCTCACGTTGTTCCTTTGTTTAAAAAAGGCTCCCAAAGGAAGCCGGGAATTTATAGGCTGTTGAGGCTGATGTCAGTAATAGATAAATTATTGAAAGGTATTCTAAGAGATTGGATATACAATTATTTGGATAGCCAGGGACTGATTAGGGAGAGTTAACATGGCTTTGTGGTGCAGGTAGGTCATGTTTAACCAATCTTATAGAGTTTTTTGAGGAGGTTACCAGGAAAGTTGACGAAGGAAAGACTGTGGATGTTGTCTGTGTAGACTTTAGTAAGGCCCTTGACAAGGTCCCGCATGAGAAGTTAGTCAGGAAATTTCAGATGCTCGGTATTCATGGTGAAGTAGTGAACTGGATTCGACAATGGCTGGACCAGAGAAGCCAGAGGATAGTGGTGGGTGATTGCTTCTCAGTCTGGAGGCCTGTGACTAGTGGTGTGCCTGAGGGATTGGTACTGGGACCATTTTTGTTTGTCATCTATATCAATGATCTGGATGATAACGTGGTAAATTGGATCAGCAAGTTTGCAGGTGACACTAAGATTGCAGGCATTGAGTCAGCGAAGAAGGTTTTCAAAGCTTGCAGAGGAATCTGGACCAACTGGTAAAATGGGCTTAAAAATTGCAGATGGAGTTTAATGTAGACAAGTGTGAGGTGTTGCAATTTGGAAGGACAAAACAAGGTAGAAACTACACAGTAAATAGTAGGGCACTGAGAAGTGCAGTACAACAGAGGGATCTGGAAATACAGATATGTAATTCCCTCATAGGTAGATAGGGTTGTAAACAGAGCTTTTGGCACATTGGCCTTCAGAAATCAAAGTATTGTATAGTGGAGTTGGGATGTTATGGTAAAGTTGAACAAGATATCGGTGAAGCCAAATTTAGAGTTTCGTGTGTGGTTTTGGTCACCTAACTACAGGAAAAATATCAATATGATAGAAAGAGTGCAGAGAAGATTTACTAGGATGTTGCTCGGACTTCAGAGAAGGGCAATTTGATAGAGGTATTTAAAGTTATGAGTGGTATAGACAGAGGAAATGTAGATAAGCCTTTTCCATTGAGTGTAGGTGAGATACAAACCAGAGGACATGGGTTAAGGGTGAAAGGGGAAAAGTTTAGGGGGAAACCTCATCACACAGAGAGTGGTGGGAGTGTAGAACGAGCACCCTTAATTTTAACATTTAAGTAGAATCTGGATCGGTACATGGGTGAGAGAGGAATGGAAGGCTATGGGCTGGGGGCTGGTTGCAGGTCAGTGGGACTAGGCAAAATATGATTCAGCACAGACTAGAATGGCCGAGTTGGCCTGTTTCTGTGCGGTAATTGTTCTATACTTCTATGGTTCCTTGAACCCATTCGTTAATTTCAAGAGCTGAGTCTTTAACTACAGTTTATATCACTTACGGCTCCTAGAATGCTTCCATCAGCGTTGTCTCCGCTCCATCCTCAACATCCATTGGAATGACTTCATCACCAACATCGAAGTACTCGAGCTGGCAGAGTCCGCAAGCATCGAATCCATGCTGCTGAAGACCCAACTGCGCTGGGTGGGTCATGTCTCCAGAATGGAGGACTATCGCCTTCCCAAGATCATGTTCTATGGTGAGCTCTCCACTGGCCACCGAGACAGAGGTGCACCAAAGAAGAGGTACAAGGACTGCTTAAAGAAATCTCTTGGTGCCTGCCACATTGACCACCGCCAGTGGGCTGATATCGCCTCCAACCGTGCGTCTTGGCATCTCACAGTTCGGCGGGCAGCCTTTCTTCAAAGGGTTTCCTTTGAAGAAGACCGCAGAGCCCACCTCACTGACAAAAGACAAAAGAGGAAAAACCCAACACACAACCCCAACCAACCAATTTTCCCTTGCAACCGCTGCAACCGTGCCTGCCTGTCCCGCATCGGACTTGTCAGTCACCAACGAGCCTGCAGCAGACGTGGACATACCCTTCCAAAAATCTTCATCCGCGAAGCCAAGCCAAAGAGAAAGAAGAAAGAAGACATATATCCTCAGTCATTAAATGTCTAACCCAGTTCAGTTTCTGATTCCCAAGATATTGCACTTGCAGAATGGGGGTAATTGCAATTTCTTTACAGGATATAAGCAAATGTGCAGCTGTATCTGGTCATTATGAAGACAATAAGAACAATGGCCAAGCACTGTTGAGGCTATTTATTAGCCATCCAATTATTGCAAACCCAAATGGGGGCAGAGGCCTTGCTCTGTTTGAGAGTAGGCAGCCTTTGTCTGAGTTTTTGTTTCTCGGAGTGTGGTCGTCGGCGAGATGAGGCTTCTGATGCCAGCCCAGAACAGGCTTGATGCGTTGCTGCTTGTCACATTCTCCTTCCTCCAAATCCCTCTACTTCCTCCTTTCCTTCCTTCTGCCACGAGGGTGAGCTGATGAGGTGCTTTTATTCATGAAGCTTGTGAAAGATGGAGACAAGGATGACAAGGTTCAAGACCTCTGGAGAACCCTGCATGTCGTGCCAAGGTGGGTTCTGGCAACGGAAGGTCAACTTGAGCCGATCAACAAGAAATGAAAATGTGAATGAAAATAAGTTCGTTTATTATCTGATTGTACCAGTACAACCCGACGAAGCAGCATGCTCCAGTTAATGGTGCAAAAACAGTGCAAACAAACATATAGACACAGATACACAGAACCTATATACATGACTTGCCTATATATATTAAAAATAAATATTAGTAATAAGTAATAGATTCATGGGGAATTTTCTTTAGCAGTCATTCAGCATTCTCACTGCCCGTGGGAAGAAGCTGTTCCTCAGCCTAGTGGATCTGGCCCTAATACTCCTTTATGTCTGACTCAGATTTTATTGTCATGAACAAGCACAAAATTGAGTGTTTTGTGGCAGCCTCATAGGGAGGACATTTCTTTCCCGACTGGAGTAACTAGAATAAAGTCAGAACTATCAACATTTTGGCTAAGTCTTTTGTACGGTTTGGCCCATTGGGCATGATCCATAGCCTTACACGGACATTATTTGACCTTAATAATTGCTTCTCTCCTGCCGCATTGTCATTTGGTCTCGCCCTATCTGAAATATTCCCTTTATTCTACCTATCCCTGCCCCTTCGGTGTTGGAATAAGATGTGGAACTGAGGCGAATTATGAGCTACCTGAGTACACAGCGTTAGTCAATGGGATCTTTGAATTTCCTGTGAATTATTCCTGTTGCTGAACTCTCAGTTCAATTATACAGCCTCATGTGCCTCATGAGAGCAGCCGACACCTCCCTGAATCTTCAGACAAATTGCAAATCTGCGCAAGCCTCCATGCATGAACTCTGCTCAAACAATGGGTAGCTGAAATTCTTACCTTGTGTTGGTGGCAGGTGTTTCCCACTTGCTTTTGAAAATTCAAGCTTCCAGTGATATTGCTCCTCAGTCAGGCAGAAATGGGCGCTTTTTTCTCAGATGACTCTTTGAGGATAGGCTTTTTTGGCCAAAGCCTCCTTTCCTGCCACTCCTGGCCGTGCTGTATGTCCAACGGTAGCAACAACAACACACATTGTTCTGCAAAAATAGGTGGAATGCCCCTCCACTGGAGGGAAACAATCTTTTTGTGCACTGCAGTTATGAAAGGAATTACATCTGAGATCTAGCATGCTCAACTCCACACAAATCAACAAAAAGGTGCAATAATTTGATGATCCATATAAATAGTGCAGGGATAGCTCTGGCCTGTTTTCACATGCTCATTCTATAATGCATGTCAGTTCCAAATACATGAACTAATGTTGTAATAGTGATCATTGTTGCATTTGCTACTAGCAAGGTCTTAAGGATATAGTTCCTGTTTGATTATACTTGGCTGCCAGCAGGGACTGAGACAGAGCAAGTGCCTGCTGAAGGAGAGATCCTCATCAGCTGTTTGCATCTATTTTAAAGTAAAGAACCTTTTCCTTCATCCACGTGAACTCACACATACGAATACAAGATGAAGCAAATGTGAAAGGATAGGCATCCAAATATACATTGCCCAATGACAATGTGCTTTGGGAATGTATAGACGATGCACAAGTATCTGTGATCAAACGTTAACCTGTACATAATGGTTCCAATAAAGATTCACAATCAAATGGACATTACAGTTCATAAAAGAAGGTACATTTTCCAATTAATTTCTAATCTAATGTTTTTATACTAGCCAGCTCTAGTACCAGTGAGATCTTTTTCTGTCCTACTCCTCATCTGTTTAGAGTCTCCAGCAAATGGTGGCTTGTCCCGTCCAGTCCCTTCACAGCAAGCTCACTTCTGCCAGTAAGACAAATGGTAGTCACTGAAGACCCATACCTGATGTTTATGCTGCAACTGTGGAACCCCTGCATTTTTTTTTAAATAAAATCCAGGGTGATCCCAAAGAAGACATTCAAAAACTTTGAGGCCTAGAAACTGGACATTTTATCCTATTATCCTTGCCTTTTTACTTTTCTTCATCTCTTCAAAGCCCCATCACTCCCCACAAAACCAGCCACAATCTGGCCTTTGATCAGAGTACGTACATGACATCACATACAACTCTGATTCCTTTCTCCTGCAGGCGCGGCAGAATTACCACTAATTGGTAATGCAAAAAATAAACAGTACACAGTGTAAAGCATGTAAACATATAAAAAACTGTAAACAGATAATAAACGTAAACAAACTGACGGTGCAATTAAGAAGGAATTTTAAAAAGCAATCAATAAAGTGCAAAATTAAGAGTCTCTGATTGAGTTTGTTGTTCAGGAGTCCGATGGTGGAGGGGTAGTAGGAGATGTTCCTGAAACTGGTGGTGCGAGTCTTGTGGCATCTATACCTGACCTATTCCATTTCTCTCCATTTTCTGTCACAGCTATTACAAAGTAGTTTGGGATATTTCATTGCATGAGGGTAAGGGGAAATGTTGTTCAAGCACAGTTTGCATTTAAGCAGGTCAGGCCGCCACAGTGAAGAGGCCAACAGGATCATTTTGTTATTAGTGTCTTTATATTTTAAGCTCATACTCATTTCATTCTTGGCACAGGAACATGAGAACTGGGAGTAGGAGTAGACCAGCAGGTCCCCCAAAGCTGCGTGGCTATTCATCGAGATCATAACAAGTTTTCTACCTGTGGCTTCCTCCGGCACTATTCTGTATCTTGCGATTCTCTTAATATCAAGAACTTACCAATATCTTTTTTGAATGAACTCAATTACTGAATCTCATCAATCCTGCAGAGATGAGAATTTTAGAGTCACCACCCTCTAAATTAAGGAATTTCTCTTCTTCTCGGACTTAAATGATTTACTCTTTAATCTGAGTCTTAACCCCTAGTTCTGCACTCCTTGGTCTGGGGGAAGTATCCTCTCTGTGAATACTCTGACAAGGCCATTGGGGATTTTGTACATCTATATGAGATCAACTCGCATTAAACTGAACTCCAGGGGTGGCCAAACCGCAGCATGTGAGCCACGTGCAACTCTTTGACGTATAATGATCAGCTTGCGCAAATATGTTGGCTGAGACCATCCAAGCTCCCGTCGCCTCCACCATGGACTCCCGCCCTGGCCTTGGACACCCACCCACTGGAGCACCCAACGACCTAGCTGCAAACTCTCGCCTAGGCCTTGGACACCCTCCCACCGGAACTCCCAATGACCCAGCCATGAATTCTCGCTTAGGCACTGGCCGCCTGCCCATCCAAGCTTCTGTCACCTGGCCACCCACCCATCTGAGCTCCCAACTCCCCAACCACGGTCTCTCCAGTCGCTTTCCCACTGGAGCTCCTGTCGCCCCAATTGCGGTCTCTCACCTAGGCCCTGGCCACCTGCCTATCCATCCGAGCTCCTGACACCTTGAATATGGACGACACCTGGCTCAAGCTGGCTGCCTGCCCATCTGAACTCACAGCGCTCCATCCACCCTCCCATCAGAGCTCCCGATGCCCCAAACTCTGACTTACTACCCGGACCCAGCCACCTGCCCACCCATCTGAGCTCCTGATCCCCAAAACCTATTATGAATTCTGTTCTTAAAATTATCAATTTCATACACTTAAATGAGAAAACCAACAACAGTTCAAAAAGTTTATTGAAGAACTGGAGCTTGAAAAGAAACCTTGTGATGTCTCTTTCCACTGCAGTGTGAGGTGGCTGTCAATCAGGAATGTCTTGAGTCAACTTGTGGATCTGCTGGAGCTTTTTATTACTTTTCTTGAAGGAAAGTAAAGATTCAATCCTCAACTAGAAAATGAGGAATGGATGCAAGATCTAATGTTCCCTACCGATAGGATGAATCATCTACAAACTCTCAACTTGGCACTCAAAGGGAAGGATAGGATTGTTTCTGATCTTACTCAGACATTTTTCAGCTTTCAGAATAAAATAAAGAGTTTTCAAAGGGACCTAATGTCAAGAAATTTCAGTCACCTTCCCACTCTCCAAAGGAGAGTAAAAGCATTCCCTGATATTGAAATAAAAGAGCACAAACTAAAAGAATATAAAGATAAATGACAAGGACTGCTTGGATAATTTCCTAGCCAGGTTTGAGGATTCGCAGAAGTTGCTTCGCCTCTCTTGTAAATCCATTCATGGTTGATGTGATCAATGATGGTTGTCCAATTCTCGGCCCACTGGTTACAGATTCATCTGCAATGGAAATGGAACGAATGGAATTACAGGAGGATTTGGGTCTAAAGATGATCCATAAATCCCAGTCTACAATTGAGTTGTAGAAGCAGATTCCAGAAATAAAATATCCTGAACTGAAGAAAACAAATGTGCGACTCATCTCAATTTTCAGCACCACATTCCGCTGTGAATCATTCTCCTGTAATGAAGTTTGTGAAGTAGAAGCTGTGATGATACAACCACTACATTGGCTGCACTCCCTACCAGCCTACTGCAGCCGGCAACCACTGTACCTTCAGGCAGACAACCTGGAGGGAGCCACCTGCCGGCTGTCAATCACTGGTCCATATAAAGACTCGAGCTGGCCCCTTCGGAGACAGTCAGACACGTGGAGCCAGCAGTATACTGAGACTGGTGTGTACAAATTAAACCTAATTAAAGCTTGTTATACAGACTGCGGACCTTGCGAGAGAAGCATCGTGCAATCGTTACAAATAAGCACCTGATATAGCTAATTCGTACAGCCTTGACAACGTATCAGCTGGATTTTCAACAATTCACAGCCAAGATGGAGACTCACAATAATCAGTCAGGATTTTGAAAATAATTGGGAAGTAAATGTGTACTTTTTGTTTCTTGAAACTATTAACAATTAGCAGTTTAAAAACTACATACATGAATAAATATTATTACATTCATATATTTCTTAACATTTATATAAAAGATTTTGTAACAAAATCTGCATATAAGAGTAAAAAATGTGCATGTAATTTTTTTTTCACATCTTGCGACTCTCAAGCATCTGATGTTTATTGTATGTAGCTCTGACATTAAGTAAGTTTGGCCACCCCTGCTGTAGTCTCTCCCCAGTGTCCTACAAACCAGTCTGGTAAATCTTCATTGCATTTTTCTCTCTTGCAAATACAGTCCAACTTCGATTATCTGAATAGGTCGGGCCTGGGCCTATGTTGGATGAACGGTTTTTTCAGAGAACTGGTTATTTTTTAGCAACAGCAAATCACTTGTATCAATGTTTAAACAACAAACAACAAGTGAAAGCCTTTTAAGGACTAAAGTAATGTTTAATTCTCACCAAAGAAATCCTGGCTGCCACTGATCCCTGACACATCCCCAACTCCAATCCCCGTCACTTCCCAACTGCCGATCCCTGACACGAACTCACCACTGCTGCTGATCCCCGGTGAGGCTTCCTGGGCCAGTGGAACATACACTGGCGTCTACCCAGTCGCCGGACCTCCCACCGATGCCTGAGTCCTGACTCCGAATCCCCCCTGAGGCCTACTACACACGCACACTGGGGAGAGTGTGTGTGTGTGTGTGTGTGTGTGTGTGTGTGTGTGTGTGTGTGTGTGTGTGTGTGTGTGTGTGTGTGTGTGTGTGTGTGAGAGACGGTTTGGAGTTGACGTCGGGGAGCTCCCTACTGTGCTGAGGAGAGAGGGAAGGAAGGGATGAGGAGAGAGAGAAGGGGTGAGGAAGGGGAGGGAATGCCCCAGAGTACCTTGTCTCCGATCCTGCCAGGAGCCCGAGGTCCCACTCCTGCCTGGGAGCCCACTCTCCTTGATAACGCTGGGACAAGAGATTCTTCCCACAGTTTCTGGCTGAGAGACAGTGGCACGCCATTGGAGAGAAAAGTCAATAGCGGAAGGTAAAGAAAAAAACGAAAGAGAGAGAGGAGGGAGCTACTGAACAAGGACAATTGTTTTTTTAATTTCATGCCAAGTGAATCTTTTTTCAATCTGTCAGTTCGGCTCCAAAAAATTTTGGATAAATGAGGATTCCTGAGTTATTTCAGATATCCTCACTTATCCAAAATTTTTAAAAATTTTGAATAAATGAAGATTTTGGAGAATCTGATTTTGGGTAACTGGAGTTGTACTGTGTATCCTTTTTAATGTAAGGAGACCAGAACTACAAACAATAATTAAGATGCAATCTCACCAAGGGCCATATGTTTGCAGTAAGGGATCTTTACTTTGGCACTTTCCTCTTGCAATGAAGACCAACTGCATGCTGCCCCTGCATGGTAGCTCCCAGTGGCCTGTGAAGAGGGACATACTTAAAAAAATCATCATGCTGTTTCTTTGTTGGCAGACTAGGTGAATAAACAGAAGATTGCATATTGAGGAGAGGCTTCTGGCTGAAAAAAATAACTTCAAAGAGAAATAGAGAGAGGATTGTTACCTTTCGATTAATCGCATGAATTGCCCTTTTTTGGGGGACATTCTGTTGAACCAACAAATGAATCAGAAATAAATGTCTGTGAAATGATTATGTGATCTATTTTTAACCTTTCCTCTAGAATGATGGATAATTTTGACTTCAATGAATTAAACAAAATTAATTGTGCTGCAGTTGTTTTTTTGGTTATTCGCCCTCATGAAGAATTGCTCCGGATATCCACATGCATTATTTATTCAATGGCAAAGGTTTGAAATCTAGCATCAGTGAAACTCTGAAACCTTGAGAATGTATTTGTAATCAGCATTGATATTTAGTGGTCTTAGGACTTCCATGAGGTCAATTCCCTCTTGGTGCCAAGGTTAATTGCAAAGTGAGTGTGTTCAGCAAGCCTTCTGGAGGAGGGGCAGAGCTCACTCCCCAGTTCACATCAACAGTGATGAGGTGCAGATGGAATACAGGTTTGAGGTCCGAGGTCCAGTGACTTGACCTAGCCCACCCACATCAATGCAATGGCTAAAAAAGCACATCTACCTATATACTTGGTCAGAGGCCTGTGGAAATTTGGCATGTCACCTGTATTCCTTAACAATTCTATACATCCCCTATTGAAAGCATCCTATCAGGGTACATCACTGTGTGGTACAAGAACTGCTCTGCCCAAGTCCAGAAGAAACTGTAGGAGGTTAAGAAGATGGCTCGGAACATCACACATATCCCTTCCCCTCCATTGACTCCATCTATAACTCCCATTGCCTTGGAAAAGCAGCCAACATTTAAAAGGTTCATCCCACCCCAGCCACACTCACTTCACCTTCCTCTCCTCCCACCAAGAAGATTTCCAAGTGTGAGATCACACACCTCCAGGTGCAAGGACAGCTTCTTTCCTGCCATCCTGAATGAGCCTCACATTAGTCAAGTTATGCTCCTTTCTGTCTCTGTAACTCTGCAAGTCTAGACCTCTGTACTGTGTTTTACATGTATTTTATATGAAACCGGTCTGCACTCAAAATAAATGATATCACCGAATCTTGGTACACAGGACAATAAGGTTGAATCTGAACTTGAACTTGATGCACAGATCAAATATTCTGAAGAATGGGGAAACATTGCAATTGTTTGCCAATGCTCAAGAGAGTTGATGTAGCTAAAATCAGCTTTAAAATTGAAGGACATAGAGGCAAGGATCAAGAGGTAACAGATTTAACATTTTAATTTAATTTTAAATTAAATTATATATAGAAAATGAAATGCAGAGAACAGTTCTTGGAAGAGGCAGAATAATAGGTAACAAAAAGATCTAAAAAGCACAAACATGAAAGCATGAAAGGTTAAAAGTAAAACTTTGCAACTACCTTAGAACCCATAGAACTAGAATATAAGAGCAAGTCATATTCGGTCCTGGTGGAGAGTCAATGACAAAGAGAGTAACATTCAGTATCCCTACTGCTGCAATATTCCACGTAATTAAAGTCGAGCCCCTCTTTAAAATTCACACTAGTGATGAAAATTCACCCTACTTCCACTGACTGAAGTTGCAACATTTTTCATTCTAATGGAAATTTTCTGTTTACAAAACAGTGGTTATATTAGAAAAATGGCTTTACAATATTATTGCTCCATTTATTGCCCAAAACCTGCAAGGAATTATTTTATGGCAATTCTGTAAGTTTGTTAAGACTGTAGGATTTACACTTCTTTTTAAACTGTCCCTTCGGTTTTATTTTAATTTTAAAAATCAATAGAAATTCGGTATCATCTTTTGTCACTTTGAAAAGCATTAATATTCATTAATATTTACCATCCACCACTCCCGTTATCAATCAAATATGTTTACACAGCATGCCGAGTGCAGAGGTCATTGACTGAAGTGAGAAGAGCAATCACAAACAATGTCAACAACAAATGTGCCCTTCAAATGCAATAAATAAACCAGCAAGGTTTCCAAAATAGTAGATACAAATTGTGCCAATGGAATATATAACGGAAGGTCATGAGTAGACAGAAACAGAACTTTTATACCATCAAAATGAAAAGTTGTTCTGATCACTTTTGCTCTGAGGGTAGCGAATCCATAGAATCTTGGGCCCCAGAGAGTGATGGGGGGGTGGGGGGGGGGGGGGCGGGTGAGGATTTGCAGATCGTCCCATATGTTTAAGATGAAGTACAGATAACCATTTGAAAGATTGTGGAAATTATCTCAAACTCTTAATAAAATAATAAAACTTCCATTAACAAGGAATCTGAAATTTTGCTTTAGTAGTTAACTGAAATAAAGCTTTACAACTATATTTGTAAGATGCAATAATGCATTCCCCTCCCTGTTGCCTAATCTACTGCTTGCATTACTCCTGCACTAGACAGCCGCATGATTTTTCTATAGCTTCTGCAAGCCAGCACCTGCTGAGTTAAACTTGCCATTTATATTCTGCATAATAATGACATGTTCCAAGTAAACTGTTGCTATACGGCCAAGAAAGAATCAGAATAGCAGCCAAGGACATTTTCAGGTGAAGTGAGGGATGAGATAGTGTCAGCTGGGTATTACACTCAGACAATACAAATCAAGGATTAGCCCTATTTCTGTGACTACAGAGGGGTGAGCGAATGTAACATGAACAAAGGGACATTATAAACAGGACTAAACTATTCAGATCCTCTTTTCAGTTAGACTACAACTGATCTATCTCTAGTTTTAGCCAGTGATAAAGAATCAACCAATATCATAACACCAAAAGTGTTACCTTAAAGTTGCCCACGATGAATGTGAATTTTGATGGCAGCTCTGCCTTGACAATTAGAATATTTTACAGAGGCTGACATTTTATGCTTCTCTCATTTCTTCTTAAGCATTGTATTGAGATCGGATATGGCTTACTTCTGCTTCAGTTCTACGGGTTTTGAGGTGTACTAATGAATCCACGAGATAGGGAGAGGTATATGCTTCTCTCATTTCTTCTTAAGCATTGTATTAAGATCAGATATGGCTTATTTCTGCTTCAGTTCTACAGGTTTTGAGGTGTACTAATGAATCCACTAGATCGGGAGAGGATAGTGACATTGGTTTGTATATCATGCTGTTGCATTTGGAGTATCTTGTTGCATCTGTGAAGAGAGAAACAAAGATAATGCTTTAGATTGGTTTTCATTTCGAAGTTTCAGTGTCTGTACATCGTGCCATTTTGCACATGGTCATCATCAGTGCTTTAGGTATATGACAATGCCTTGCAAAAAGGTAATGCTGCAAGAACACCAGTAACCTTTCTCAGCAATCCCCCTGGTTTGGCCTCTGGCTCACAGGTACTGCATCGTTTAGAGGATGGTGTTTCCGCCCCACTTCCTGCGCTCCCTTTGACACGCTGATGCCCTGATTCCCTCGCAAGTGACCCATGGTTTTGTTTCCCCATGTTTCCTTCGACCTCACCAGGCTCCTATTTCCCACTCTCACTTTAAACTTATCAGAGTTGCTGGAAGATTTATGGCATCTTAAAAAAAAGTATGGTGAAGTATTAGTTGGATCAACATCCAATAGTCCAGAAAATGCACCAGACTGGCATGATTAAAGCCCCCCTAGAAGGTCACACCACATTCATGGGGAGAAATATCTGTCAATGTGTTTAGTCTGGACTCTTTCGTCACCATCTCTCTAATCTCGATAAAGGCTATCACCCCTGGGCTCCTCCCCAGCACTTTTCCCCTTTTATATGTGTTATATCACCACCTTCTTGTCTTGATTTCAATTCGAATCATTGGCTGACCATTTCTACCCATGGCTGTTATCTGATCTGTTAAGTTTTTCCAGCAGTTCTTAGTCTGGACGTGATTTCTGTCGTGTTAAAGGCTTGTGCAAGAATTGCAAGCATTAATAGTCCCCAGGTTCACAAAAAATTATAGACAATTCATGATTTTGACTCAGGATATGAAGAACTCATCTTCTGCATTGCTTAAACTTTAAAGTCCCTTAAAGCTTTCGTAAGATAGAATATCACGGATGAAGTGGTTTGCACAAAGGCATCTTCTCCATTTTTGATTTTCCCTTGAAAGCCTTCGGAAGAAACTTTTGACCACTGAGCTTTATGTACTTACGCATCAACTGTGGGGAATGATTGCATAGTGGTTAGATTGTTAGAACACTAAATGGTGCAAAACACCATAGTAAACAGGAGACATAAATGCAAAGCTTACCATCTAATTCATATAAGTTATCCGGACTCCTTTCAATAAAAAATAATTTCAGCATTGTTTCTATGAAATAACAGGATGACTATATCTGGTTTACTCACGGTCTCTGGAGAAGAAAATCTGCTTTAATTGCATGGAAAAGTGGTTGGCTTCCAAAATGGCCTAGCAAGCCACTCAGTTGTATTAAAACTACACTGAAATGTAATTAAGGATATAACTATACTGTCTGTAATTTAGAAGAATGAACAAAGATCCTATTGAAACAGTAAGAATCTCTGGCACTTAACAGAGCCCATTCAATACAAAGTTGCCTGAGTGATTAACATGCAATCTCTCCATAATCAATGCGCAGTAACTGCAGTAAGGCATTAAATATTGGCCTTGACAGAGGCACCCACATAATTATCAGTAAAGAAGTAATAACTTATTTTATGGCACATTTCACATCTGTTTGACTTGGATAAAAGATTCATGTAAATGAGCATTGCCCTACTTTGAAAAGGAATTGAATCACTTGGAAGAGTTACATTCCTAAGCAGGCATTCCTTCCAACCATCAAACCATTCAGGACCTTGTTAGAGTACTCTAGAAAATCTGTATCATCCTCCAGCTCCCAGCCCAAGGATTTCAACACAAAATTAATAACAAAGAGATATCCTAACATCGAAATTGAACAATCATGACAGAAGATCAGACCTAATAACATTGCGATCAGTCAACTCGAAACAACCTCAGTCATAACCTTACACAGTTATAATCATTAGGTGGGTACCTTTCAGTTGTCTCCGGCTAAATCTTTGTGAAATCAATGAGGGTCCAAGACGGTGGTTCTCAACCTTTGTTGCCCTAGGCCCTGCTTTAATTTTTCAAAAAAACGTGCACCCCACCACTAGAGAAAAAAGTTATATATTCAAAAGAAGTTTTAATTAAATCATTTTCTGCAAGTGTATTTCAATGCAATTAAGGTCGGGAATACACTGGAACACACATTTCATATTCAACTACTACTTCAATATGTCAACCATCTCAGACACACATTCAACAATTGTCGTCACTTCAATGGGAACCTTCCCCCTGACGCTGGCTGCAGATTTTTTTTGATTCGAGGGAGTAATTTTGTTAGTTCCAACCTTAAATCCCCATATTTTGTAATTTCCATTCGGTTTCTCTTAGCTTGTAGCAAATCACTCTCAGTACTGAAGCCACATTCTATTAAATATGATGATGGAAAATGTATCAAAAGTTCCTTTGCTACAGTAGCCGAGTTTGGCTATTTCTTTTTGATCTCGTTAGACAGCCACATCATGGCTCCTTTCACTTTGAACAGAGTTTTCACAGATTTATCATGTTACCTCTTGGTATTGTACTGGAACTTCAGATAAATTCACCAGCAATGGCTGAGTTATCTAAGAGGGAAAATCCATGGCCTTTAACTCACAAAATCTATCATTGAAGTTGGTAACCAACATTTTCAAATGGTCAACATTGACATTTGTAGCAGCATTAGTTACCTCATACATTCAACCAATAGAATTGACTGAAATTTCTTGCAGAAATATTTCTTTGGCATAATTCTACAAGTGTCATGAATCCAGATATCTTTGTTCTTGCATTAATGAGTGTCATATTTGCTACTTGGAGTTGCTTGTTCAATGTACTTAGTTTCTCAAAAATGTCCATCAGGAAACTCACAAAAGCTTTGCCATCTGTTGTTATCAAGAGCTTCTTCATTTCAGGTCCGTCCTTCAAAAACTCACTGAGGAAGATCAAACAGTTCCATAAACCTTTTGAAGCAGTTTCACTTTGAAAACCACCTTACTTTAGTGTGAAACAATAATCTCACATGTTCTGCATTTTTATCGACACAAAACTGCTTAAACAGACATTCACGTTTGGCATTAGCTTTGATGGCATTGATACACTTGATCGCAGAATGCAGTATCTCATGTAGAACAGGGGAAACTTTCTTGGCAACTGTTTTTTTGGTGGATAACACAACGCACAAACAGCATGTTTGGATTTTCATCCTTCATTAATTTTAAACATCCTGTTTTTTTCCCATCATAGCAAGTGCACAAGATGCAATGTTTCCTTTTGGTATTTCATATTCATCCAAATAATTTTTGAGTTTGCTGTAGATATCAACTGCAGTAGTGGTTGTTGTGGCGCAGGCCCGAGGACATGTCCACGTCCTCCCCCTCCACGTCCTCCCCCTCAAAAGATGCTCACAAATTCAAGCTAGCATGCTGGAACATCAGAACCATGCTAGACAAGGCTGACAGCCACCGACCTGAACGACGGTCTGCCCTCATCGCACATGAACTCCTCAGACTTGACATCGACATAGCTGCTCTCGGTCAAGTCCGCCTTGCAGATGTAGGCAGCCTCCAAGAACGCGGCACGGGCTACACACTCTACTGGTCTGGCAAGCCTATGGATGACTGACGCCTATCTGGTGTAGGCTTCATGGTCAAGAACTCCATTGCCTCCAAACTCGAAAACCTCCCGACAGGCCACTTGGACCAGATCATGTCCATGCGACTCCCCCTTCAAAACAAGCGTCGCATCACCCTCATCAGTGTCTATGCTCCAACCCTCCAGGCGGAACCAGCAGAAAAGGACAAGTTCTACACTGATCTGCGCGACCTCATTCAACGCACCCCTACAGCTGACAAGGTTGTCATCCTTGGTGACTTCAACGCTCGCGTCGGCAAAGACTCAGAAACCAAAAAAAAAAGGTTGTTTTTAATGATTCACAAAACAACATCTCTACTTGAAACTCTTTCTGATCAATATATCTCACATATGCCAATAACGGAGCCTCACTGTCCGTACGCTAGATTCATCCAGTTGTATTGAGAACTTTCGCGATCTTTGTCATCCTTTTGTAGAACTGTTTCGAGAAACAATGATTTTGCGTATTTAATCAGTTCCTCCCGAATTGTTTTGCTATCGGCAGAGAAATTTCATAGTTAGCTTCAATGGTACGATTCAGGGCTGTAGTTGGCGCAGCGAATAATGAAGTGATTTTTGATCTATTTTCAAACTTCTCTTTCAGTGATTTAAAATATTCCAATTTTGAATTGACATAGTTTTACCCTCAAATGAGCTTCAAGATGGCCTGCTTTCATTGATTCTTTTGTCAAAGTCTGTTGGAATAAGAGGCAAAAAGGTGCACGTTCATTGTGTACAGCAGGTATAAACCGAAACGTCAAGAACTCCACCAAATATTGATGAACCTTTTGCTTTCCTGGTCTGCTCATTTTGAATATACAACAGCGCGAGCTCCCTGAAACAGATTAATCAATATTTTATTATGACTTAGAATTGAAAAATGTAATAAAAGTAATGATTGAATTAAAGGAAGAATATTGACCCTAAAAAAAATGAAAAACGACATTAGCGCAGTTTCTGATATTTTTCTCGCAGAGAGTGCATCAAAACTGTGCTAGCCTCGTGCTTTACTTTTTGTTGTCCCTATTTTTTTTCGGTTTTTTGATGTTCCTCTTAGGCTGGTACCTGGGGCAAAAACACTTCCCCATCAATACTCTAGTGTGCAAAGATACATACAGATACTGGTCTCACTCACTACTGAACTGAAAAAGTAAAAGGGGTATGGATTGTTGAGATTGTTGAGATAATTTGGAATCCTCGTCACCAATGAGATAATTTGTAATGGATGATAATAAGGTCGGTCAGAAAAAATATAATTATAATGTTAACCAAGGATAAGAACAGTTAAAATAAGAAAAACAACAGAGAAACATCGGAAGAGCAAAAACACATGTTACGTGTTATGAAAATAAAAAGAACAAAGTGATTTTACTTGGACGTTACCACAATTGCGTTGTACTGACGGTGTTGCCAAGTCGCATCTTTCACACCAACATAACGAGTTTATTTTTTCAAACCAACTTTTTAATTATTTCCCAAAATATTCCTACGCTCCACTAAAATATTCTTATGCCCCACCAAAATATTCCCATGCCTCACCAAAATACGCCCCACCTTGAGAATCGATGGTCTAAGAGTTACCATTTCTTTCTAACTGATGTGAATTCCGCGTATGTTTCACAAACTGACCCCTTATAAATAATTAAAAATTATCTGGAACAATGTTGTGTTCAATGTTTTATAGTCCAGCGATGAACTACAATTGTTAATGTGTTTGATTATAGTAAGTGTTCATTTTTACATTTATTACTTTTAAAATAATTTTTCAGTAAATTCTAAATGACATTTTCACAGCAATATTAATTTTCTTGGAATTTCTAGTGTACTGGCTGTGCTTTTTAAAGGAGACTTGGGTATATCTTCACATCAGCACACGGGCATTCACTGGACTGACAGGAACACACAGCAGTTATGTATCCTGCCTGATTAATTTGTTGTTGGAATTGCCTGGATTCAACAATTGGCAGGTGATCCATTCTGCCAATATCCTCTTCTTAATAACAATAAAATAAAAGTCTGCAGGGCATTCGTCTTTCCATTTTGCAGTGCAATAAGTTTATAAACCCATTTCTTGCAAGCAGTACACACATTTCCCTGGGCAAGTCTTCCCTCTGAATTGGAAAGCCACCTTCCCTATGATGTTCTAGGATTGCTTTAAAACTGTCAAACTGCCAGAGATTTATTTACTTCATATCAATTCTCTTCTGACTAAGACTAGGATAAAGATTACTGTCAATCTCAAACAGCACCACATGTATGTTGGTTGCATAGAGGCCAGTTTGTAATACTCGCTCTATTCTTTTCTACTATGCAATACATTACAAAAATCCAATTCCAATTCTAGGAGCCCGACTGATTATTTTCACACCGATATTGAGGCAGTTGAATAAAAATATGCTGTCTGCTTTCAACTTCTGCAAGGAGATCCATGCTGAGTCCCAAACTGGCCTGATGCTGGGTCTTATCCCCGAAGATTTCCTATCTTCAGCTTTCACAATGTTGCCTGACATTTTGAGTTCCTCCCACAGTTTCTTATCTCCGTGTAATACAATCTCTTTATTGTATTGAAGCTGAGGAGATTGAAAGGATGAGAAAGGCTGGACTTAAGTCTATTTAAATGAATCTGATCCTTTGTACAACACCTGGTTATGTGTTCAAGCACAGTGGCACGGTAGTAGAGGGCTCACCCACAGCTCCTTGCACCCAGGTTCAATCCTGACTTCAAGAGCTGACTGGCTGGATTTTGCATGTTGTCCTTATCCCTGCATGCTCCAGTTTCCTGCCATTTCCCAAAGGCATGGGTTGACCGTAAGACCTTAAGACATAGGAGCAAAAATAGGCTGTTCAGCCCATCGCCTGCCCTGTCATTTAATCATGAGCTAATCCATTTTCCCACTCAGCCCCACTGCCTGACCTTCTCCCAATAACCTTTGATGCCCTGGCTAATCAAGAACCTATCAATCTCCACCCTAAATACACCTGACCTCCTGAAATGCCCCGTTGGCAACTAATTCCACAGATTTACCACCCTCTGACTGAAGAAATTCCTCCTCATCTCTGTTCTAAGCAGACACCCTTCAATTCTGAAGTTGAGCCCTCTTGTCCTAGACTCTCCCACCAGGAAACAACCTTTCTACATCTCTCCTGTCCATGCCTTTCAACATTCCAATATTTCAATGAGATCCCCCTCCCCCTTATTCTCCTAAGTTCCAACGGGTACAGAGTTATCAAACGCTCCTCATGTGATAACCTTTTCAATCCTGGAATCATCCTGTGAACACTGTCCCATATCAGCACACCCTTTCATAAATGAGAAGCCCACAATACTCAAAGTGAGGTCTCACCAGTGCCTTTTAAAGCCTCATCATCACATCCCTACTCCATATATTTTATTCCTCTTGAAATGAATGCCAGCATTCCAATTGGCCAAAATAACATTCTCCTCACATGCTGGTGAATCGAAAGGGATTTCGGAAGGTAGTCTGAAGGGATGAAAGTTGTAGAGAAAATAGGTCACAGGAGAAATAGTGGGGAATAAAATGCACTATGAGCTAGCATTGAATCAATGGGCCGAAACAGCCTCTTTCTAAGTCAAAAAAAGTTGGAGCATTGAAATGAACTTTTGGCATGATTCTCAAGGCAACTATGCAAAAATAATATGTTTTGTTTTGAATTTGCAGCCTGAAATGTAGAAATTATAGCACTTTTTATATATATATTGTCCCTTCATTTCAGGGCACCATAATGTTTGAGGCATTTGGCTTCACAGTTATTTGAGAGTACTCAGGTATGTTTAATTGCTTTATTGGTACAGGTATAAGAGAGCTAGGCTTGTTTCTAAGCTTTTGATAACTTTTTGGGTCTGTAGTTGCCATTTTTTAACATGAGGACCAGAGTTGTGCCAATGAAAGTCAATGAAGCCACGATGAGGCTGGAAAACAAGAATAAAACAGTAAGAGACATCACCCAAACCTTAGGATGACCAAAATCAACTGTTTGGATCATTAAGAAGAAAGAGTGTACTGGTGAGCTCAGTAATCGTAAAGGGACTGGTATTTCAAGGAAGACCTCCACTGCCGATGACAGCTCATCGTAATGAAGAAAAATCCCCACATTTATGTCCAACAGATCAGAAACACTCTTCGGGAGGCAGGTGTGGATGCGTCAATGACTACTGTCCGCAGAAGACTTCATGAACAGAAATACAGAGGCTGCAATGCAAGATTCAAACCATTAGTTAGCTACAGAAAGGATGGCCAGATTACAGTTTTCCAAGAAGCATTTAAAAGAGCCTGCAGAATTCTGCAAAAAGGCCTTGTGAACAGACGAGACCAAAATTAACCTGTATCAGAGTGATGGCAAGAGCAAAGTGTGGAGGCACAAAGAAACTGCCCAACATCCAAAACATACCACCTTTGCCATGGTTTGCATCTTGCAGAGGACAGTAGTCCACACCTGCCTCCTGAAGAGTGTTTCTGATCTGTCGAACATACGTTTGGGGATTTTTCTTCATGAAGAATTCTTCTGTCATCAGCAATGGAGGTCTTCCTTGGAATTCCAGTCCCTTTGCGATTACTGAGCTCACCAGTATACTCTTTCTACTTAATGATTTTTTAAAAAAGTTGATTTTGGTCATCCTGGGGTTTGGGGCGATGTCTCTGACTGTTTTATTCACTTTTTCCAGCCTCATAGTGACTTCTTTGACTTTCTTTGGCACAATTCTGATCCTCAAGTGGAAAAATGGCAACTACAGACTCCAAAGGTGATCAAAAGCTTATCTTCTTTTTTGGCTTGGCTTCGCGGATGAAGATTTATGGTGGGGTATGTCCATGTCTGCTGCAGGCTCGTTGGTGACTGACAAGTCCGATGCGGGACAGGCAGGCACGGTTGCAGCGGTTGCAAGGGAAAATTGGTTGGTTGGGGTTGGGAGTTGGGTTTTTCCTCCTTCATCTTTTGTCAGTGAGGTGGGCTCTGCGGTTTTCTTCAAAGGAGGTTGCTGCCCGCCGAACTGTGAGGTGCCAAGAAGCACGGTTGGAGGCGATATCAGCCCACTGGTGGTGGTCAATGTGGCAGGCACCAAGAGTTTTTCATGCTCTGCTGGGACCAAGGAAAGCTGCCTCAGGACCTTCGTGAAGCCATCATCATCACCCTGTACAACACCAAAGGCGAGAAATCAGACTGATCAAAAGCTTATAAGCTTCTTATATCTGCATTAATGAGGCAATTACATATACCCGAGTACTCACAAACACCTGTGAAGCCAAATGTCCCAAACATTATGGTGCCCTGAAAATGAGGGGACGATGTATAAAAAGTGCTGTAATTGTTTTCATTTACACAAATAACCTTGAATAAAATCTGGAATGTGCTCTTTAATTACTTGTGAATTATTTGATTGCACAGGGGCAAATAAAGGAAAGAAAATGTATTTGTCCCAAATATTATGGAGGGCGCTGTATCTTTACCTCTTATGGACGTTACGAGAGCACTGAGTTCCTCCAGCATTTTTGTAGTTATACTACAATAACAGCATCTGCAGGTGTTCATAGTTCACTCGGTAAAGATCTGTCATAACTATGCTGATTTTACTAAACAAGTAAATATAAATGTGCTGGAGTAAACTTACAATGTACTGCAATAAAGTTTAGCAAAGATCTCTAAACTGTATATAAAGTCACTTGAAGAAAGGTTGCAACTTCTGGCAGAGATCATTATGGAGACTGGAGAGTTGTCAACATGAGAGAGAACAGGGAAACACAGGAATTTGACCAACAGCGGGGCGGATGATTCATGAACTTGTTCCACGGTTTAATGCAATCCTTTTGAACCTCATCCTCAAATTTATTTTCCTGATTGTTCCCTCCACTGAACATCCTCAATGACTAAGCAACCCTAAGGGTTAGGGTTAGGGTTAGGGATTGAGAAGTCTAACGGCTCATAGCCCACTGAGAGAAGAAATTCATCCTCATTATCAATATTCAGTTGTGACTCTGGCTTCTAGATCTGGACACCACTCCAGGGGAAGCAACCTTTCACCTTCTCCCCAGTCATGCCCTCTCAAGATATAACATTTTTAAAGAAGTAACTCTCGTCCTTTAAAAAGCCAGAGGACAAAGGCCTACCACACTAAATCACTGCTCTTGTTAACAATTGCCTTTCACCTCAGCTACCACCCTTTTGATTCTTTGTGTCATCAACTCAAAGGGAAGTATGTCTTGACTCGTGGAGGAAATCAAAACTAGTATCCAGATGGTAGCAGGCAATGCTGATGTTCCTCGAGTTCTGTGAGGTTCTTACTGTATCAAACAATGTTTAATTCTCAATATATCAAAGTATATCCAATATATATATATTTGCAGCATATATAACATAATGTCCATATATAACATATATAACATAATGTCCAACGCAGCAGAGCTCAAGAAAATGTTGTCACTGAGGATGAGTTCAGTAAGATCTATGTTTTTTTAAAAAGATAACAAGAGTCAACGATTGCATTTAATCGCAGGACCAGCAGAGTTTCTCGAGCACTTTTGTATTGAGATTGGATTTAATTTGTGCTCTGATGTAATGTCATACAGCATTTTAAAAATTGCTATTTCATTTAGGTTGGGAATACGCACCGTTTTGGAGACACCAAATACCGCTGCTTGTAAAGGAAATGTAACTACTGATTGTGCACCATTATTTGGGAGGAACCCTAAAAAAGGCTGCATTGATCGTGACCAAACTATTCTCAAAGTCTGCAGCATCAGATATCAGCTGGATCACAACAATGGAAGAGCTCACCCTTCCTCCAACTCCCAACACTAATGCCAATTTATTAGTGCAGGATTTAAATCCTTGGAGTACTCTGCTGTCATCAAGAGTAATTTGTGGAGCATATTGTGAGTGATTAGTTTCAAGCTGATAACTTTGTAAGTCATTACTAATTAGCCTGGCCCTGAATGTTGCAAGAGGCTATAATGGGCTAAGAGTGAAATGGGCAGCCTGTGATTGCTGTTCTCAGGAGGTTAAAACCTGCAGCGCAGCAGGAAACTGTTCCAGGATGATTAGTGGATTGTTAGGAATAATTACTCAACTGTCATCAGGCCTGCTGTAAAATCAGTACTGAAAGAGGTGGGTCATGCCACTTACTGATTCTACTGGTATCCCATGATTGTCCCAAAGCGAGTACGCTGCAACAAATGGCAAAAATATTTAACCTAACGATCGCTTGATATTGTGCACAATACTTCGGAACCATCTTAATGAGGAAATGCGAGTGTGCTACAAGGAGTATTACAGATGCTGCATCTTGTAGCACAAGTAATATTCAATTTGTTAAACTGCCTCACATGTTGGCTTAACTCATGTCTTTT
Organism: Narcine bancroftii; assembly: GCF_036971445.1. Taxonomy (NCBI): domain Eukaryota; kingdom Metazoa; phylum Chordata; class Chondrichthyes; order Torpediniformes; family Narcinidae; genus Narcine; species Narcine bancroftii. The sequence goes on from NC_091472.1 coordinate 175,953,317, forward strand.
TTTTAACATTTTGAGGCTTAATATAGCATCACCAAAATTTATCATTCATTACATTAATTTCCCTCTTTATTTGGGTCACTGCTGTGTTCCTGTTACAATAACATTAAAGGCTGGTCAGGAAAGCTGTTCTAAACATGCACACCTGCATGAGAGGCTCTTGTGTCTCTGCAGAGGCTCTGCTGTCATAGGGCTGAGGATGTAAACGATGCAATCATAATTGAAGATTGCTTACAAATACGGTGCTGAAGTCAGCATTGTCTAATAATTATAATTGTTGCACTCCATTTTCAACTGAGATTCGCAATTACATTATTAAATGGATCGTTCTTTAATTTTGATGAATCAATGCTATAAATTTGAATGATCAGAAGCAACAAATTGTTGAGAATTTAGCTGAGAATCCTGATGGACCTCTTTCTATATTAGAATTCTTGGTCATGTAGAGAAAAATAAAACCTTGAGTCTACAGCCTCGATCTTAACTTCAGTCTTCTCTGGTGACAGATTTCTGGCAGTACTCCATCAAATGTCATCTCTATGTCACATTCTTCGTGATTTCAAATATATATTCAAATGAAGAATGATGTAAAAATATTCTTGTGTACTGTTAACGAGATGCAGTGAGTTACTGCAATGTCATAATAATCCTCTCTGAAGGGCAAAATGAACACTCAGGAGAATGGGAATCCTTAGAGAACTGGATGATAAATGAATTCCACATTTTAAGTGTGGCGAGTGCTTTCTACCGTGAAACTAGGTCATGGTGATAACTATAAAGAAGCAGGGTCAATGCTTCATAAATACATTTCAGTACTTTTCTTGTAAAATCTAATCAGCTTTTTTGAATCATTTCACAAATCTAAAGTGATAATAGCAGAATGCTTAGGAGAAGTGAGTAGATGGTACATTGGCGAAATGTGTTGAACTGAAAGACTTCAGAACATTTCCATCCATAACTGAATGATGCAACATGACCATGGTGCTCAGTGCAGTGTACAAGATGCAGCCTGACTTAAGGCAAAGACAGATTTAAACCATTGTTCTAGGATCCAAATTCTATGTTGGTGGAGACTAGAAATGGTCATGTAACTGAGAGACCAAAACTATTTAACTCTCCTGGATTCTGCACAAAATAAAGGCACATCATCCATAGCATTCAGGGACAAAGAACTTGGGGCCTCCCATTTTTGTGTAAAATATAGCTATCATTATTATCAATACATGCAACATCACAGATTGGACAGAATCTAATCTGGACTGATGTTGGTGTGACTTTCAGCCAGAAACAGGCACTAAACCAGGATATTACACTTGGAACATAGAACATTACAGTGCAGTATGGGCCCTTAGGCCCACGATGTTGTGCCGACCTATGCAAACCTACTCCACAACAATCTAATTCTTCCCTACCTCACACCCATAACCCTCTATTTTTCTATGTGCTTATCGAACAGTCTTTTGTATGTCTCTATTGTACCAACCTCCACCACCACCCCCAGCAATGCATTCCAGACACCCGTGTGTTAAAACTTACCTCTGACATCTCCCCTAGACTTTTCTCCACTCTCCTTTAACTGACGGGCCTTTGCTATTTGCGATTGCCGCCTCAGGAAAAAGGTGCTGGCTGTCCACCCTATTTAAGTCCCTCATAAGCTCACGTACTTCAATAAAGTCACCTCTCATCCTTCATCACTTGAAAGAGAAAAGTCCTAGCTCTGTCAACCTTGGTTTATGTGACATTGTCTCCAATCTAGGCAACATCATGGTAAATCTCCTCTGCACCCTCTCTGACACATTTGCATCCATTCTGTAATGAGGTGACCAGAACTGAATGCAATGCATTTCTCCAAGTGTGGTCTAACCAGAGTTTTATAGAGCTGCAGCATTGCCTTACTGTTCTTGAACACACCTTCAGCACATTTTGCAGAACATTGCAGCTCAGTGATCAGAAAAGGTCCATTCTCCATGACAGCCACACAGCAACAATGTACATACTGGCTACCACAAAAGATGCAGGCTGCATGGAACAACAAGTTCCATGGGAAGTGGAAGTCCTATGTGTTAGCAGTGGAGAGAGGCAGGTGAAGGGGGAGGGGAAATTTTGTCTTCCAACCTGACTAGAAGAAAAGCCTGGCATTAGGAGGCTGCAGTAATCAATCTCAAGAGTCAGAATTGCCAAACAATGTCTTAAAGCAGAAAGATAGATCTTGTCCTCACAAGATAAATGATCTGCACACCATTTGCAGAATGGAGATCCTCTGGAAGATGTTTTTTTTCTTTTAATGCAGTGCTCCGAGTTCTTTAAACAAGGCACTGCTCAACAGGGAATGGAGATATGCTGCAGCAAGCCACTTAAATAAATGGAGCAGAGATTCATTTATTCATGTGTTCTGCTTGGTGCAACTGGATTTGCTCCGCATCAGTTGAGGGGCTTTGTCTTCTGGGTCCCCTTGCCTGATACCAGTGCAGAGAATTGGAATGTGGAGAAGATCACCTGGTTTGCACTGGGGAATTTTATTTTCCAGGCTTCTGATGAAAATTAGGGAGTTCCTGAGATCATTTGCAGCTACTGCCCTTTCCTTCCGCCAGAAGCGGAAATGAAGCTAAGGGTGTCGATTCTGGCAACAGCCTCACTCTTTCTCCAACTCCTCGTTCCCGCTGCTCCACGGGTACTACTTCATGCCCCCCAGGCTCCAGATGCTCTTGCTGCTTTTGCACTGGCACTCCCTGTGTCCTTTGACTTGTTCGATGGTGCTCCACATCTGCTTATTCTGAGCTACTGCTCCACCCCACATTGATATATGCCACAACATTTCATCTTTATGCAGTAAATGGTGTTTTAAGCCGTGATGTTGCCACTTGCTTGGCTTTGTTGTACCTGTGGACAATAGCTGTGAATGTAGCATGCAGAGATTTCAGCGCCCAGGGAAGTGGAGGGTAGCCGAAAATCTATCCTATCCACTGGCTTTGGCCACTGAGAGAGTGTGATCTGTCTGAGGATGAAGGAGCCATGTGCTTCCAATGAACTCATTCCCAAGGAGGAATCTCTCTTGAAATTACTAATCATCTTAATATTGAGAGAGCAATAACACTGTTTTCTTTTTCTTATAGAGGTCCAAGTAATTAACAGGAGCCTTTATGAACACGTGAACACAGTCAAAGCTTTTCGAGCAGTCAACAAACCAATAGTGCTGGGCAAATCCCAGTGCCTGAGATGCCACAGGGCGAGGAAAGTGGGTGAGACCAATGGGCAGCAGTTAGTGAATCATGGCAGAGATCTATAGCAGCTGCTTGGAAACATTCTGGTCCAAGGCAGCCGAAAATCAGTGTCATCTTGACCTCCACAGAGCAGCCAGTCCAGCTATGAGAGGTTGGCCAAAAATCTCTCCTGCAGAATTTTACATTTCCACTGAGGTTCGAGGAGATTTAAAAAAAAACTACAAGACATGGGTTAAGGCTGAAAGGGGAAAAGTTTAGAGGGAACTTTAGGGGGAGCACCTTCATGCAGAAAGTGGTGGGCACGTGGAACAAGTTGCTAGCTGAAGTGGTAAGCAGGTTAAAACTTGGCCAACTGGGGCAGTTCATGTACTTCAAGACTGCTTTGAGTGCACTGACTGGAATAAGTTCAATGAAGCAGCAACCGGTGGTAACTACATCAATTTGGAGGAGTATACAGCATCAGTGACCAGCTACATTAGTAAGTGTTCAGACATCATCACTGTGCCAAAAAAGACCATCATAGCTCACTCCACTCAGAAGCCATGGATGACTCCAGAGGTGTGCATGTGGCTCAAGATCCGAGATGCTGCCTTCCTCACAGGAATCTTCCCAACCATCCGCCTAAGATTATTTGTGTGACTTGGGGAACAATTGCTTCAAATTAGCAGAGGAGAATTTGACCTTATTATCAATACCTATATCAGGCCCTTGATTGGCAAAATGCTTCCAATTTGAAATAAAATCAGTATCTCCCATTTCCACTCCTGATTAATTAATTAGGAATTGTACAAAATTGCCCGTGGATGATAGGTTTCCATGCAGTGCTGAATTGATGGGCTACATCAATGACCATACTGTCCAGTAGAAGGGCACACAAGCTATCTAGTTCCCCCTCCCAACTCCACCCCATCATTTCTCTACACTAGCTCTGCTGACCTTAGCAAATGTGATTTCTTGGTTCTTTGAAAACAGACAAGTGCAATGATTTTAAAAAAAGGCTGGAAATCCTCGGTAGGTCAGACCACGTGTTGAGAGAGAGAAAAACAGAGAAAAGATTCAAGCAGAGACTATTCAAGATGACTGAAATCTTACAGAGCTCAGATATACTCTGGCTCCATGTTCTGATCATGATGGTGAGGGCTAACTACGAATCTCTCGTGCATTTTTCACTGACTCAATTGAACATGACTAATCATATATCAAAAGGTACTAGTTAGACAAGAAAGACCAGCAAGCACAAGGCTGGAGGGTACAAGTTACCACACAGCTGAAATGAGAGGGAAGTGGCAAGCTTAGCTGAGAGTACGACCGCTGGGAAGCTCACAAATAGAGGGACACAGGTACAATCCTGATCTCAGATGCTGCCTAGAACTCTAGATGGAGTTTCACACTCTCCCTGTAACCACATAGGTTTCCATACAAGCTCTTGTTTCCTCCCACAGCTCATTGATGTGCTGGTGTTTGGCTAAAAGGTGGCTGGCAGGAGAACTGGTGTGTGGAGAAGTGGCTGCTAATGGCCATGAGAGAGGGAATAGATTACAATGGGATATAACTGAGTGAACATGGACTTGGATGGTTCAAATGTCCTCCTTCATAGTTATGAGGATGCATAATGAGGATGATTGGGGTTGTTAAAATGCCAATAAGCGGTGCCTCAATGAGCCCTCTATGGATTGCTCAGAGGGTCAAAGCAAGGGGATGTGGATTTCCCAGGTGACTTAAGCTGGAGTTGGAAGCAGGAGAGGAATAATTACATTTTGGAGTGGAGAATGTGGCCCACAGTATTTGAGAGGGGAGAAATAAAGGGTGGCAGGAAGGTGAAGAAATAGGAGACAAGAGCCCGAAGAGTAGCCAAGAAAAGCAAGGAGGGGAGGTGGAAATAATGGACAGTCCCAGTCCCAGAGGAACACATTAAATATCACATTGCAGAGACCGGACCCTGCTTCACATCATGCCCAATCTCACCTCGTGTTTACGACTCAGAGACAATACTGGGCTAGCAATCATCGGTTAAGTATATATTGATGGCTTCTCAAATTCAGACCTAGGGGTACTTGTACATCAGTCTCTGAAGGTGAGCATGCAGGTACAGCAGGCGGTTAAAAAGGCAAATGGTATGTTGGGATTCATATCAAGAGGGTTTGAGTATAGGAACAAGGTAAACTTACTGCAGCTGTACAGGGCCTTGGTGAGACCCCACCTGGAGTATTGTGTGCAGTTTTGGTCACGTTATCTAAGGAAGGATGTTCTTGCAGTGGAGGGAGTGCAGCGGTGATTCACCAGGCTGATACCTGGAATGGCAGGAATGACTTGTGAGGAAAGATTGCGCAAATTGGGATTGTACTCGCTGGAGTTTAGAAGATTGAGAGGGGATCTCATAGAGACCTATAAAATTCTGGCAGGACTGGACAGAATGGATGTTTCCAATGATGGGAAAATCCAGAACCCGGGGCCATGGTTTGAGGATAATGGGCAAACCATTTAGGACCGAGATGAGGAGGAATTTCTTTACCCAGAGGGTGGTGAATCTGTGGAATTCATTGCCACAGAGGGCAGTAGAGGCAGGTTCATTAAATATATTTACGAGGGAATTAGATCTATTTCTTCAGTATAACAGTATTAAAGGTTACGGAGAGAAGGCGGGGACGGGGTACTGAACTTTAAGATCAGCCATGATCTCATTGAATGGCGGAGCAGGCTCGAAGGGTCGAATGACCTACTCCTGCTCCTATCTTCTATGTTTCTATGTTTCTCGCCCTGCTGCCAAGCAATGACCACATCACAGTGGAAATCCGTCCTGTGCTCATTCACATGCTGTCTTAACTAGCTTAACAATCACCAGGAAGGCTCTGAATGGCACATAAAATACCAATAATCGCAGCAATATGTTATGTTTCATGTTTCTATTCTTTAACTGTGATGAACATAGTCAAAAAAATCCTGCAATGTTGCTATGCATAAGTTTACTGTCTTCTTCTTTGGCTTGGCTTCGCGGACGAAGATTTATGGAGGGGGTAAAAGTCCACGTCAGCTGCAGGCTCGTTTGTGGCTGACAAGTCCGATGCGGGACAGGCAGACACGGTTGCAGCGGCTGCAGGGGATAATTGGTTGGTTGGGGTTGGGTGTTGGGTTTTTCCTCCTTTGCCTTTTGTCAGTGAGGTATTTGTCAGTGTATGACTCACAATATTAACTAAAATTAACTACAGACAGTAAAACACACAGTAAATTGGTATTGTGCCAGGGGCAGTTTCCTGTCCTTTGTCACCCTTACAATTGAAGTTGGTCAACCAATGTCTAGCGAGGTTCCTGTACCCAAGCCTCGCTGTTTTGAGAGTTTTCTGCATATTGTGATTTCAAAATGAGTGCAAGCACTAGAATGTAAAGTTTGCATTCCAGCTTTTGTCTAACTCATTATTACCTTCCAAAATATAAAATATCTTATTGCTTTCAATGGTCTGCTTTGTTTTTCAAACAAGACCACCAGTAACAAATTAACAAGTAGTTCAATTGATCTTTATGGGCCTTTGTTGTGCATACATTGAGCACTGTGGCTTTCTGATCTAATTGTATTTCAAGAAGCAATGCAATATACCATGGATATGAAAGGCACTGTATTTACTTCTCCTACTTCCACCAAACCCTTTGAAACAGGAGGAAAATTTAAAATACCGCTTTGAAATGTAGTTCAAACTCAACAGTGACATCTCCGACAGTCAACAGTTCTCTTAACTTTATCTCTTCCATATCCCAGATTTCTGCTCTTAACCCTTCTAGCCAGAGGAAAAAAATGGTGTTCCACTTTGCCGTTCACACATTCAGCCTGCACACAGGTTCAGGAGTCTGAAGGCATGTACCTAACGGTACAAAAACAGCTTCCTCCCCTCCATCATCAATTTCTGAATGGACACTGAACCTATGGACACTACCTCATTTTTCCTATTTTTTGTACTAGTTTAAAAAAAATCTTGTATTTAAGGAATTGTAACTTAGAGTGATTTTACATCTTGTTCTTTATAATACTGGGACCGCAAGCAACAAATTTCTTGATACACGTTCATGGCAATAAACCTAATTCTGATTCTGAGGTAATTAGTCACATAAACTATTCTCCCATACCTTCACTGTAATGGCACCACCAGATAGATCGGACCTTCCACTTTAAATAGTCTGAATGGACCATTTGCTCCATGCCTTTCTCACTCACCTCCTCCTCCATGCCCCTTCTCACAGTATTTGCGTAATTTTACCTCCTCCAATCCTGTCCTCGGTCTTCCAACCCTTCATTTTACTTGCACATTTTCCCAATTTAATGTATTCTCATGATGCGGTCTCCTCTACAGTGGAAAAGAATAAACACAGGGCAGCACATTTAATGTAGAGGGCAGTGCGGTGAATGCAGTGGTTCGTGCAACGCTAATACAGTGCCAGTGACCCGGATGCAAATTCAGCAGTGTCTGTAAGGAGTTTGTTATGTTCTCCCTGTGTCGCGTGAGTTTCTTCCGGGTGCTCCAGTTTCCTCCCACTGTTCAAAACGTACCAGTGGGGGGAGATAGGTTAAGTGGGTGGCACAGGTTCATTTTGGGATAGCCTCATTCTGTATTAATATAATTTAAACAACCTGAAACTTTGAATGCTTCTTTCTCCACAGACGCTGCCTGGCCTATTAGATATATCCATCACTTTCAGGCATCACCTCAGATTCACAAATTGCTGTTGAAACCCACTTAATCACCAACTGCAATGCCTGACGTGATTTTAACATACAGACAACCAGGTCAGTCTTGATTCAATACTCACATAAATTCGTTAAAGGCTTCATAGTGACTAGGTGAGTAATTAGATCTATGCCACACAGAGAGTTTAAAACATTATAATTAATAAATGTTTATTTTTATTGTTATATTGAACAAGGGAGCATACAGGATAAGTAAACAGTGTGGAAATCGGGAATAAAATTGCAAAGTTTTAGTGGAAACGAGCAATTTTTAAGCAATGCCCATATCAACTCCAACATTTGTTCATGCAAAAGTTTTTCCTTTTTGCACCTAGGGATTTAATCCCGAAATATATGTGGGGAGAACCTTGTCACTTATCTTCCAAAATGAAGAGGAATTTCACAAGGAATGATAAAAGTGCCTCTTTAGTCAACCAGACATTGATTGGAACAGAGGTTGGCAAGTGGTTTTAACAGATGATCTTTTCACAAAATCCCAAAAGCTGCTTTGGGTTCAGAATCATAACCTGCTTCAATTCTTTTGTGTCAAAGTGTTCTCTGGCAACAATAGACTGTGAGGCAGGGTCACATCAATGTCCGTTTGAAAGAGCACTGCTTGAGAAACTAAATATGTTATTGATTTTTATTTGTGCAGTAAGTACAATTTGTGTCACTCCATGTTGGGATTTCTTAGACCTGCCAGTTTTGTAACTTCAGATTCCAGAATGCTGGGATTCCTTCAATATTTTTCTTCTTTCTTTGTAAATTTTCATCCTTGTAAAGCACCTGCCTTTGAAGAAGACCGCAGAGCTCACCTCACTGACAAAAGGCAAAGGAGGAAAAACCCAACACCCAACCCCAACCCACCAATTTTCCCCTGCAACCGCTGCAACTGTGTCTGCCTGTCCCGCATCGGACTTGTCAGACACAAACGAGCCTGCAGCTGACGTGGACTTTTTACCCCCTCCATAAATCTTCGTCCGCGAAGCCAAGCCAAAGAAGAAAGCACCTGCAGAAAGCACCAATTATTATGCCAGAATATGAACAAGAGAAAGAAAAACACTTCCATTTTTCAAAGCTTGATCTTTCTGATCAGAACATCAGACATGAGAAACATTGTCAAACAAAACCCCCAAATATTAATCTGTCTGTACTTGTCCTCTTTCTGGTAACCACCTTAGGATTAAATTCACTGCTGGCAGGAAAGAGAGGATAAATTCAAAGTGGAGCTGTAAACAATTTCACAACACCGTGGGAAGAAGGCAAGGAGTGGAACAAGCCCAACTGTGCTTCTGTGAAGCTGATATACAGTACATTTCAGTGGGTCTGATGGCCTCCTTTAGTATTGTGATTTTAGAGTGTAACTTTAGTACTGTAAAAATAAAATTCTTCCCTTAAACATTAAGATTTGTTCAGTTTTCAATCGTGTACTTTAATTTTAAATCTTTATCCCCTTATTCTTGTGGCAGGGTTCATTACAATGAGATTAAAAGTAGTTTTTCCCAAGTCTCAGGTAGCTAATCGATCATTCCCACTTTGTTTCCTAGAACAACCCAGTCAGCTAAACCCAGCTGTTCAGGTAAAAAAATTAAATCATTACATTACCACAAACATGGCGCAGCAACCCAAAACAGCTTCACACAAATGAAAAATAATTAGGATAGATGTCATGTTGGGAAGAGTATCAGGTTCGGTGGGTTCACAGAGAGACGAGTCTGGACACAAGTGTAGCAATAACACGCAACTTTAATTAACATACGGGAAGCAAACGGGGAGAACGTTAAATAGTAGTCGATCACTATTTCATTTAAGAGACAATATAGACATTCACCTCAGACTTCAGTTGGACTCCAACAATGATAAACCTATACTCGACCCGCTCACACACTACAAACAGGGACTCTTACACACACCCAGTTCCAATACCAATAGGGGTGCAGCTCTCTATGTATTGATCTATCGCAATACTACGGCTCAGCTTCAGTGTAGTGCACACCTTACTCCCCACACTTCCAGCAATGTCCACAGTAGCAACCTGGCATGGAGAGATGTCCAGGGCTTGAACCATGAGACAGAAAGAATGTGCTGTGCATTGGTGTTATATACAGGAATAATCTGTCTTTCTATCTAATAATGACCTTAGGTGATTTAAATTAGCTAATGGCAAGTTGTGTGCTAATGGGCGGTCGGAGTCCAACTTTAATTGACAGGTGATATGACTTCTAAATAAGTTTCAGACGGGGAGGACACGTGACCTGCAATGCACACATTCCAGACAGTCACATTTCCTTCACACTCAACATTCCACCACTCGGAAATCACATTACTCTGCAAACACTATGAAGACGATCAATAATTCTATGTAGATTTCAGATTTATTTTCAGAGTTCATATAGATGACATCACATGCAAACCTGAGATTCATTTTTCCTGAGGGCCTGGGAAAATTACCCCTAAATGGTAGTGCGGAAATAAATAGTACACAGCGTAAACAAGTAAACAAATAAAAGAACTGTAAACAGATAACAAATGTAAACATTTGTAATACAGAGTGTAATACTGTGTATTACTGTGTAATACAGAGAGAAGAAAAAAAAAATCAATGAAGTGCACAAGTAAGAGTGGTTAAATGAGTCTCTGATGGTCATCAGTGCACCCAGTGATTTTATAATCTGATGTCGGAGTCCCTTCCCTATGTGTAGGTGACCTTTTGCATCCCCTGTTGGTGAGCAGGGTACACAAGCACACATGCACCCAATGGGACACGCGCACGCACACACACACACACACACACACACACACACACATACACACACACACATACACACACACACACTCACAGTCACACTCACACTCACACACACACAAACAAAAACACACACACAAAAACACACACACACAAACACACACACAAAAACACTCACACTCACACGCACACACACACACACAAACAAAAACACACACACAAAAACACACACACAAAAACACACACACACACGCACACACACACACATTAATACAATCTCCTATATTGTTAGTATGATCTTCCTCTTCACATGGTTAAGACTCCACATGTCCAGCTGAAACTCTTTGAACCATGCTCGCAGCACCATTTATCGTGTTGAAAATAGTATCAGGGTTGGTGGATGCACAGAGAGACGAGTCTGGATACAAGTGTTGCATGAACACGTAACTATTATTAACACACGGGAAACAAACAGGGAAAAATGTCAAATGGTACTCGATCACTATTTCACAAGCAACGATATAGACATTCACCTCAGACTTCAGTTGGACTGTGACAATAGTAAACCTATACTCAACTAGCTCACACCACAAACAGGGATTCTTACACACATCCTGTTCTCTGACCAATGGGCTTGTGGCTCTCTGCAAGTACTGACTTATTGCAGTACTAACGGCTCAGCTTCAGAGTAGTGCACACCTTACTCAGGACAGTTTCAGCAATGTCCACAGTAGCAACCTGGCATAGAGCGATGTCTGTGGTTTGGACCACGAGGCAGAGAGAAAGAATGTGATGTTATATACAGGGCTAATCTGTACTTCTAGCCATTAATGACCCTAGGTGATTTAAATTAGCCAATGGCAAGGTGTGCACTAATGTGTGACCAAAGTCCTACCTGGATTGACAAGTGATGTGACTTCTGAATAGGTTTCAGATGGGGAAGACACATTCCAAACAGGCAGGGAGGCCACGTTTCCTCCACACACAACAATAGCAGAGCACAACAGGTCTAGAGTAAAATAATGTAAAAGAACAGAAATTGATATAACTTGATCAACATGGACAAGTTGGGCTGAAAGGTCTGTTTCCATGCTGTAGAATTCTATAACTCAATGTAAGTCATTCACTTGAGAAAATAATGTATTCACAATATAACTGCCATTCAACTCTCCCTGTAGCCTTTGGTCTCAAGTGGAGACGTGAATGAGATGGATAGAACAAGGCTGTACATATGACAATAATCCCAATACACCAAGCAAAATTGACAGTAAGGTGAAGAAGCATCTTTGCATTGACTAATATTGGCAGGTATGATTCAGTTTGGATCCTTAGAACGTTTAGAAGTGATAATTTGATTTAAAATATTATTTCTGGAATGTTGTTTTGGTACTGATCCTTGACAGAAGGCCTCCTGATTCCTTAAGTTCAAGTTCAAGTTTATTATCATCTGATTGCACAAGTAGAACACCAGGAAACAACGTTCTACAGCCCTCGGTGCAAAAGATTCAGGCACACAATCTGACATAACACACATATAGACAACCAATATGTATGCAGAACAAATATGCATATATAATAATAAAAAAATATTGTTTGTTAAATGTGAGAGTCTCAGATAGTTAGTATGAGCAGGTCCTTTGGTCATTCAGCATTCTCACTGCCTGCGGGAAGGAGCTGTTCCTCAGCCTGGTGGTGCAGGTTTTGATACTCCTGTATCTCTTCCCCGACATGAGCAGCTGGAAGATACTGTGTGCGGGGTGGTAGAGGCTGTAAATGATTTTGTGTGCCATCTTCAGGCAATGATCCCTGTAGATTATTTCAAGGGGTGGGGTGGGGGCGGGGGGGGGGGGGGAGGGAGACTCCAGTGGAGTCCTGTGGATTGACCTGGAGTTACCATACTGTGATGCAGCTGGCCAGGACACTCTCAATAGAGCTCCTACGGAAGGTTGACATGATTATGGCCAATAGTTTTGCCTGCTTCAGCTTTCTCAGGAAGTGCAGTTGCTGTGGTGCCTTCCTAACAAGTGAGAAGTTGTGTGTACATGATAGTCATTTGTTAAGTTAGCTCCAAGAAAACTGGTGCTCTCTACTCTCCCAACTACCTAGCTGTTGAGTCTCAGAACAATCTAAAGCCCCTACTTCAAGTCGAAGTTTAATTTTGATTATTCTCATCTCACAATACACATACAATCTGACGAAACAGTGGTATTCTTGGACCATGGTAACACATACACACACAATGCACAGCACATAGTAATGCGAGTGTATTCCATAATGTTTGAGACAATGACACTTTTTCCTTTATTTGCCACTGTAGTTCAAAGTTTTAAATTTGTATTCAAACAATTTGCATGTGATTAAAATGCACATTCCAGATTTTATTCAAGGTTATTTTGGTTTGACCATATAGAAATTACTGAACTTTTTCCACATAGTTCCCCCATTTCAGGGCACCATAATGTTTGGGACATTTGGCTTCACCGGTGTTTGTGAGTACTCAGGTAGATTTAATTGCTTCATTGGGGCAGGTATAAGAGAGCTGGGCTCTCTTCTGAGCTTTTGATCACCTTTGGTGTCTGTAGTTGCAATATTTCAACATGGGGTCCAGATTTGTACTAATGAAAGTCAAAGATGCACCTGTATCTAACTAAAATGCATACAAATAACCTTGAGTAAAATCTGGAATGTCCACTTTCATCACATATACATTGTTTGATAACAAATTTAAAACTGTGTAGCACAGGGGTAAAAAATCCAAAGATGCCTTTTGGAATTTCCTCAGCACCAAAGTGCTCCACAGAACAATGGAGGACATCATAGAAGGGCATAAATGGGGTAAGCGTGTACATGGTTGACATGACCCTATGCGGATCCACACTGGAGCAACACAACAAGAGGCTCATCAAAGTGCTACAACACCCCCAGAGTATGGATTAAAGCTAAATAGAGCAAAATGTCCATTTGGTGTGAGGGAAATCAACTGTCAGAGGCAGGAGTGGAGCCAGACAAGAGCAAGGTTAAAGCAATTCTAGAGATGCCCAGACCCACTGACAAAAAAGAGCATACTGAGAATGCTGGGAATGATCAATTTAATTGGTAAATTCATTCCAAACCTGTCTTTCAAAACAGTTGTAACTTGACATAGGTGAATTCAAATGGACAGCCAAACACGAGGAAGAATAGGGACAATTGAAGACAATTCTAACTACAGTACCATTGTTTTTGACATTCTTTGATCCATCCAGAAGGATGAAAATATTTACGTACGCTTCAAAAGATGGAATAGGTGCCGTACTACTTCAAGCTGTGGGAGAAGATTGGAGGCCAGTTGCATATGCATCAAGGACGACGACCACATCTGAATGTCAATATGCACAGATTGAGAAAGAGAGTCTAGGTCTGATCTACGGACTTGAGAAATTCCACAGGTATGTGTAGGGTTGACCAACATTCATGGCAGAGACAGACCACAAGTCATTAATAGCCATAATCAAGAAAAATCTCAGTGAGAAGTTGCCGCCAATCCAAAGACTTATGATGAAGCTACAACATTACTTTGTATTAGGGTACACACCAGGGAAACTTATTGTGCTGGCTGATGCGTCGTCCAGGGCAATGAAACAGAGTGAAGCACACAATGAGAGTTCCACAGAGATAGATATGCCCTGCACTGGTCCGCAGCTCCTTCCGAGTCTGCAACCCCTCATGGTCCACTGCCCAGAATAGATGGTTCTTTCAGCAGCCCATTTAAAACCTATATGGTGGGGTTGCCATCAAGACAAGAGGTGGGAACAAGCAGAGTGGTGCTGTGGCTCTGCTCGCTACTTTTCCTTCTGTGTCCACACCAGTGGCAGGGCCACTAGTACAGCAGCTCCAGCAGAGCTGCTGCTTTTTTTCCTGGAAGGTGTGATTTGGTGCATCCTATTACCAGTCGCACAAAGCACTTCATCATCATAGAAGTGCCTCTTTGGGGTAGTCAGTTAGTTCAGTTACCTTCATTTTCTTGGGCACCAGTATGTTGGTGGCTGCCTTGAATCCCGTAGGATCAGTGGACTTTGGCCTCCATCAACTGGGCCTCACAGATGTTCAGCACCCGACCAGGCATTTTGTCTGGTCCTGATGCTTTGCCTGGGTTCACCCTGGATAAGATCCTCCTCACCTCAGCTGTGGCTACGCGTGGTGCCAGTTCTTAAGGGGGAGATGAGGCTTGCTTCAGTGTTACATTTTTTTTCCTCACTGAACTGCAAGTAGAAGATATTCAGTTTGACAAGAAGTGAATGCCATCTTGTCACCCAATCGGATGTCAGTGTCACTAGCTCTGAGCAAAGCACGAACTTCCAAGTTTAGCCATGACCTCTGATTTGTCCTGGTTGTTTCACGATAACTTATTCTCTTTCCTATGCCTATCACACACACCCTTTTCCTTAGAGAAATTTTCTGTAACCATTCAACCTACCACTCAAAATGTACAAGGAATGTGGGAAGAATCCAGAGCATCCACACCAATAGCAGAGGAGGTCAGGATTGAATCTGGATCGCTGGAGTTGTGAGACTAATGGAACTTTTCAACTAAAGAAACAATAGTAATGGAATTTTCATTTGGCATTTTCTTAAAATATTTTTAATGGGAATGAGAATCATGTATGTAATGAAGAGAGACTGAGCAGGTATTTGAATGGTAAACACCAACGCTTTCCCTCCTTCCCTAGAAAGTAATAGAGGACATAATGCTATACAAATGTGCTTTGCCAAAGAGGATACAGGATATTTGCACTAAATTTCTGCACAAAGACCTACTTCCAAAATCATAGATCTGAAAATTTATATTGAACTCAGCTGCAGCACTCTCAGCTTAACTTAAACTCAAGATGTAATACTTGACAAAAGCACATTTAGGTGAACTACTTTGCATAGCGTGGTATTACATCTTCGCTCACTATCTGAGCAAGTGGCCCACCTTTCCACCAAACTTCGAAGTGGAATGCTGTCCTCAGCTTTGTTTACCAAAGAATTTCATCCTTAGGTTCATGCTCATGGTGGTTCCAAATCGGAGGAAGACCTCATTGGTCAGTATCATTAATCCTTACTCTGAGACTTAGATCTGTCCTTTTCCATGCGGGAGACCTTTGCTCTGTCTGTTGCATACAACAAATGCGGTTCAGTTTCATGAGGATGGTTTCCAGTTCCTGGAATTTTTGGAATGTTATTTTAGTATTGTTCTTGAACAGGAAACTACATATTTCCTTATGGAAGGAAGCCCACTGAATACCAGCTTTCAGTGCAACCCCATTTCCCTAAATATTTAATTGTTACCTACTCTCTTTCTCATGCCAACCATCAAAATCCCGATCCTCCCTCCTATGATATTCCAGTTTGTGAAATCAATCTGTCCAACTATAGTGTCATGCCAAATAATGAAGAATATCCTTAATGTGGAGAAACATACAGGATCAGGTAAAACTCCTATATGACATATTCCGCAGGTATACTTTTTACTCTGTCTTTTGCTCAAGGTAAATGGAGCTATGTTAATTCACAGATTTCCAAAACCTATGACGGTATATTTAGTTATTTGGTATCATTAAAAATTAGCTGTAGCAAAAAAATGCATAATGTCAACCTGGAAATCAGAAGATAGCCTGAGAATACTGCAATGGTACATAGAAATGAATAAATGTATTCCATTGGAAAAAATAACATATAATTTAAGAAATAACATCACAGTATTCGAACAAATTTGGGAACTGTACATGGAACACGACAGAGAAGTCCTACCATGGACCTCTACCCCCTAAAATGACAGAATGAGAAGAAGACGAAATGAATTGACCCAGGGTGTAAAAGTAGATGACACAATTTTCATTGTTTAATGGGTTTAATGTATCATATAGGTTGAACGTTGAGTGGGTGGGGAGGGGGGTGGGAAGGAGGGAGGGAAGGGACGGGGGAAAAAGGGGAGAAAATGACACTTTGTATATTCAAGAGGGAAAGGTTTATGTGTATTTTGGTCAATATGGTTCAAGGTGTGAAAAATAAAAATTAAATTTAAAAAAATGAAAATTAAAATATTTTCAATTCCACTAATGTAGTCACAGGTTAAAAATACAAGGGAGAATCTCATTCAAAATTAAAACGTTCAATCAGTGAATAAACTTGTTGACAGCCCCAGGAGTCCAACTTAAAGATTAAAACAATCATTACACAAATAGTGGAGTGTTATTGCCGAGTAGGACATGTGGATCAAACTAAATTAAAATCTCTAATTTTAGATAAAGAACTTTTAAGTACTGTACATCTTTCAACGATAATATTAATGAAGTTATAGGTAGGATGGGTATTTAGCTATGTACCAGTAAGATACATGTCACACACATGTATGTATTTACCCCAAATATTGAGACAATTTTCTTGTACGTTCTGCCAATATTATCTTCTATGTAATCTGCTAAACTGTTGCTAGATCAATCAGCCATTAACAGTTTAAGAGACAATACAAGATTCTGTATCAAATATGATTTAATCATAATCACATTCTAAATTGGGATAGATTTGACATCTCAAAACTGAGCATCAGTGAGGGACTGGCGAGTATGTACACTGCCACTCTACATAACCTCATAGTTTCCCTCTACCATTACCATCAAGCCAGGGAATCAACCCTGCTTCATTGAGCAGTGCAGAAGAGATCTTACAATCACAGGATCAGATCATGCTCTGCAGTCCTGCCACATCTAGCCATGAGTCAGAAGTAAGCCTGCTTACCGAATCTTTCTCAATATTCAATCTCATTTGTAACTCCTCGGCAAATGAAGCAGTTCCTGTCTGCCACTAAAATTCATGCTACAAAAAAGCCAGGCAACAACCATCTCCGACAAGAGAGATTCCAACCACTGACAGTCATCCCCACACCATCAATATTGTGGGGTCACTGCTGACCAGTAACCCAGTCGGGCCAGCCACATAAATATCATTGCTACAAGAACAAGTAGGGGGATGAGTTTTACTGCTATGTAACTTACCTCCTCACACCCCACAATCTTTCCACTTTATCCAGTTCAGGATTGGAATACTCTTCATTTGCATGGATAATTGCAGCCCCAATAATTCCCAAGAACCTCAACATCATCCAGAACAACTCAGCCTGACTGACTGGTACCCCACCCTAAATGTTCATTGTTTGACAATTTGTACTACCTGCAAGTTACAATAATGGTAATAGCCAACCTTGCTACCTTTAGATTGCACGGCTTTTTGACTTGGAAGTATATGTGTTTCCTCATCATCGCTTGCCCTAAGTTCTAGAATTCCCACTCTGATAGCACTGCTGGATTACCTTGACTAGAAGGCCTGTTGTGGTTCACGAAGTTAGCTGCCCACCACTTTCTTAAGGGAAAGATCAGAAAGCTATGCCTTCAATGTCTGGACTCTGAAAAGTTAATCTAAAGAAACCTTAAATAGTGTTCTTTTGCTCTGACCCTGAAGAGCACCAAGCCTGATTGTTATTATAATCTGTGGCTGCAAAGAAAAAAAATAAGTAAATAAATCTGAAATAAAAGCACAGAATGCTGAGGTTAAACAGGAACGTCTGCAGACACCTGTGATTGTAGCGCAATACACAAAAGTGCTGGAGAAACTTAGCAGATCACGCAGCATCTATAAGAAGCAAAGGGATATGCCCAACTTTTCAAGCCTGAGCCCTTCACCTGCCTGATTTATGCTCATACCATGAAGATGGCCTCAGGCCTGAAACTCTTCCCCTTGATTCGTATAGATGCTGCTTGACCTGCTGAGTTTTTCCAGCACTTCTGTGTTTTGAACAGAATGCTGGAAAGGTCCAGTAGTTCAGGAACACCTGTGGAGAGAGAAACAGGTAATAGTTCAGGTTGATTGTGACAGAGTATATAGAGCATATAGATAAGTTTTTGAGAGATAAATTGGGAAAGGTTTGTTAGAGTAGGTCCACATACAAACACTTTAAAACAGATCTTATTTAAAATACTGGAGCTCTGCCCCATGCTAGACAAGAGCTTTGAAGAGTGCTTAAAAGACTTCACTAATGGATTTTTGTTCACCAAAGACAACAGATGAAATAGCATGCCGGAGCCACTGCTGTCTGGAAAAGACTTGTTCTGAGAGGGTCATGTGGTTTTGCAATCAGAGAGAGTCAAACAGGCTTTCTCTCTGAGAGAGAGAGAGAGAGAGAGAGAGAGAGAGAGAGAGAGAGACACACACACACACACACACACACACACACACACACACACACACACACACATAGATCACTTGTGCAGTGTTACAGCTAGCAGAAAGAGCGGAGACTGGGAGACTGGAACAGGACAATCTGGCAAGCCCACTTGGAAGACAGCCTAGTCAAAGCCCTTGTGGTTCATGCAAGAGGAGAGGACTGGTTGTCTAATGTTTCACTTGGAATAAAGGAAACAAAAAGGAACTCTGTGGTGACCTGAAAGAAAGAGGTTATTATCTGGAGAACCCTAAAGGGGCAAGTTTTGTCAACAAGACACTGGAGTGGCTGATGGAAGTGCATCAGTTGTGGATGTCCTGGAATAACAAATATCTCTCTGAAAACCAACAAGAACCTTCCTGAGCGGTAACTATTTAACCTTTTAAGCACCAAAGCCTGGTGAACTTTATAAATGTTAAATTTTGTACACAGTATAAGAATTGCCTGCAACCAGTGAACTTGGAGAAATGAGAAGTGAGAACGGAATGTGAACCAAAATACTTTTATGAACTTACACACACATTACATACATATGCACTTAGAATTAGAAGGGGGTTTGTCATGATAATGAATATGTATGAGATGTACCGGAAGTCACGTGGTATGAGAGAGAGATAAGAACACAAGCAAGAGAACAAAGGAAAATGGGAGAATAAAGCCACTGGGAAGTTTACCTGATAAAACTTGTGTTTAATGTTTTATTAACTTCACATTTCGGGCCACAAATGTGACATTGGCGACGAGGATGAAAGAAGCTTGAAGAAAATTAAAGACTAAACAAGATTACAGAGGTTTACAGACAACTTCAAGGTGATAAGAATTTTCTCTGTGACTCAGTACTTTTGGGGCTGGAATATTTCCTCATGGCTGGTGCAAACTGTGACTTTCTAACACATAGTGGAATTGCACATTTTGACCCAACGGGTGATGCAAGCACTGTAAGTGTGAAGTGGAAGGCATGGCTGGAAGAATTTGAATCCTATGCCGACAGTCGTGGCCTATTTCTAGATACCAGTACGGTTGAACAAAAAGTGCAGAGAAGGGCGTTACTTCTTTTCACTGCTGGACCTGCAGTTCGGGAAACATTTAAAACATTTTTGAATACTGGAAGAAAGGATGAGTACCGGAAAGCGGTAGATGCATTAAATGCACACTATGTAGTGACACCGAATGCTACATTTCAACGCCATTTGTTTCGGAGAACGAGACAAGAAGAGGGCCAGACAATTGCTCAGTACGTGACGAGACTACGCCAGCTAGCTGTTGGATGCAATTACATGCCAGCTGATTTGGACAACCAATTATTGGATCAAGTCGTACAGCACTGTAGATCAGATAAACTCAGAAGACGTCTACTGGAAAGAGGGAGTGAGTTGGAACTCACCGATGCTTTAACCATTGCTGCTGCATTAGAGGCTGTTGAAGGGCAATTTTATACCATGACCCTGAAAGACAACTCAAGCCAGCAAATTAAGAGGCTCTCACATCGCCATAATCAGCCAAGATATACGTTGACACAGGACGTGGAGTGTTATCGATGTGGAAACCGAGGTCACTTTGGAAAAGACCCATATTGCCCGGCCAAAGGCAAAGTTTGCGGAAAGTGTGGAGGTAAGGACCACTTTGCAAAGAAGTGCAAAAGCAAATCCAATGCAGACCAGAAGAGGAAGAGTACAACTTCCAAAGGCAAAGCCTGGGGGAAAGGAAAGTATCCTGGAAAGAAAGATACCATTCGCCAGATAGACGGTGACGATGATGATACCCAGGAGGAACAGAGTTGTTACCAATTCACGTTGAATGAAGGACATCATGAGAAGGTCCCAGTAATCATTGGTGGAATGACAGTGCAGGTCATTGTAGACTCAGGCAGTGACAGTAATGTGATTGATCGACATTTATGGGAGAAGTTGAAAAGGAAAAAGATCATCTGTACCTCAAAGAAGTGTTCCAAGAAACTGTATCCATACACAGCAACCAAGCCATTGCAGACCATTGGATGTTTTAGTGCAACTGTTGAAGCTGGAGATAAGTGCACCGAAGCAGAGTTTATGGTCATAGAAGAGAGGGGAGAACCATTGCTGAGTAGAAGCACAGCGCAAGACCTGGCAATACTACATATTGGAGCTTGTGTCAATTCAATTCAGTCATACGAGGATATGAAGCAAGAATTCCTCCCAGTCTTCCAAGGAGTAGGAAAGCTGAAAGGTCGACAATTGAAGCTAGCGGTAGATGAAACGGTCAAACCCAAGGCACAACCAATGCGCCGAACTCCGTTTGGACTTCGTGGGAAAGTCGAAGCCAAAATTAAAGAATTGATCGAACAAGACATTATTGAACCGATGGAACATTCGACACAATGGGTCAGTCCCATAGTAATTGTGCCCAAACCAAAGGGTGACATAAGACTATGTGTTGACATGAGAATGGCCAATGAAGCTATAATTAGAGAACGACACCCTGTACCAACAGTGGAGGAAATACTTCAAGAACTAACTACCAGCAAGGTATTCTCAAAAATTGATCTGAAATGGGGCTATCATCAATTAGAGCTGGATCCAGGTTCCCGAGATGTAACAACATTTGTGACTCACTGTGGATTGTATCATTACAAGAGACTATCATTTGGAATTAATGCAGCTTCGGAGATGTACCAGTATGAAATCCATCGAGTGATTCAAGGCATTCCTGGAGTTGCCAACATTTCTGACGACATCATAGTCCATGCACCAATGAAGGAAGAGCATGACAAACGGTTGAGGCGTGTACTATCTAGACTACAGGAGGCAGGCCTTACCGTGAATGGAAACAAGTGCCAGTTCGGTGTGTCAGAAATGGACTTCATGGGACACAGACTGACACGGGAAGGACTAAACCCTGCAGAGGCCAAGCTGAAAGCTATTGCAGAGGCACGTGCACCTCAGAATGCAACAGAGGTGAGGAGTTTCCTGGGATTAGTCAATTTTTGTGCAAAGTTCATTCCTAATTTCACTACAGTGGCAGAACCACTAAGGAAACTAACCAGGAAAGGAGTACCATTTCATTTTGGATCTGAGCAGAAGAAAGCGTTCACACTGCTGAAGCAAAGCCTGACGGACGCTGATACTCTTGGATATTACGATCCGGCGGCATCAACCAAAGTCATAGCGGATGCCAGCCCAGTTGGTTTAGGAGCCGTGTTGGTCCAGATGCATGATGGAGGACCAAGAATCATTGCCTATGCCAGCAGATCGTTATCGGATGTGGAAAGAAGATACTCTCAGACAGAGAAAGAAGCACTCGGACTTGTATGGGCCTGTGAGAGGTTCCATGCATATTTATACGGCATTGAATTTGAACTCATCACAGATCATAAGCCATTAGAGGTGATCTATGCACCTAGATCCAAACCATGTGCCAGAATAGAGAGATGGGTACTCAGACTACAACCCTACAAATATAAAGTAATCCACATTGCAGGGAAAGCAAACATTGCAGATTCGCTGTCCAGATTGGTGAAGGATGGAGGTCCACAATCCAAGTCAGAATTGGGAACAGAAACAGAGAGCTTTGTACGATTCGTAGCTATTCAGGCAACACCGAAAGCTGTGACTACGAAGGAGATCGAGAGAGAATCCGAACATGATCCAGAACTCAGGGAAGTAAGAGAATGCATACAGAGTGGACAATGGGATAAGTGTACTCACAAGGCTTACATTCCCATTAGAGACGAACTTTGTTGCATCGGACAGTGTGTATTAAGAGGTTGCAGATTGGTGATTCTGCAAAGATTGAGACCGAAGATCGTATCCTTAGCGCATGAAGGACACCTAGGTATTGTTGGTACCAAGCAAAACCTCAGGACCAAGGTATGGTGGCCAAGTTGTGATAAAGACGCAGAGAAATTTGTTAAAACTTGTCACGGATGTCAAATCACAAGTAGGAGTAATCCGCCAGAACCGATCCGGAGTACGCAACTCCCGACAGGACCATGGATCGACGTAGCTGTTGATTTTCTTGGACCTTTACTGACGGGTGAATCAATTATGGTAGTAATAGATTACTACAGCAGATACTATGAGTATGTGGTGTTGAAGTCCACAACCACTGAAAAAACAATACAAGCGTTAGCAGAGATATTCGCAAGATATGGATTACCTGTTACATTATACTCTGACATTATACCCAGAAGTCTGGAAGGCTGGCGGCAAAGCTCTGCATGCCAAACTGCATGAGTTTTTCAAGCTTTGTTGGGACCAAGGTAAGCTGCCTCAGGATCTTCGTGATGCCACCATCATCACCCTGTACAAAATCAAAGGCGAGAAATCAGACTGCTCAAACTACAGGGGAATCACGTTGCTCTCCATTGCAGGCAAAATCTTCGCTAGGATTCTACTAAATAGAATAATACCTAGTGTCGCCGAGAATATTCTCCCAGAATCACAGTGCGGCTTTCGCGCAAACAGAGGAACCACTGACATGGTCTTTGCCCTCAGACAGCTCCAAGAAAAGTGCAGAGAACAAAACAAAGGACTCTACATCACCTTTGTTGACCTCACCAAAGCCTTCGACACCGTGAGCAGGAAAGGGCTCTGGCAAATACTAGAGCGCATCGGATGGCCCCCAAAGTTCCTCAACATGATTATCCAACTGCACGAAAACCAACAAGCAATGAGCTCTCTGAACCCTTCTCCATTAACAATGGCGTGAAGCAAGGCTGTGTTCTCGCACCAACCCTCTTTTCAATCTTCTTCAGCATGATGCTGAACCAAGCCATGAAAGACCCCAACAATGAAGACGCTGTTTACATCCGGTACCGCACGGATGGCAGTCTCTTCAATCTGAGGCGCCTGCAAGCTCACACCAAGACACAAGAGAAACTTGTCCGTGAACTACTCTTTGCAGACGATGCCGCTTTAGTTGCCCATTCAGAGCCAGCTCTTCAGCGCTTGACGTCCTGCTTTGCGGAAACTGCCAAAATGTTTGGCCTGGAAGTCAGCCTGAAGAAAACTGAGGTCCTCCATCAGCCAGCTCCCCACCATGACTACCAGCCCCCCCACATCTCCATCGGGCACACAAAACTCAAAACGGTCAACCAGTTTACCTATCTCGGCTGCACCATTTCATCAGATGCAAGGATCGACAATGAGATAGACAACAGACTCGCCAAGGCAAATAGCGCCTTTGGAAGACTACACAAAAGAGTCTGGAAAAACAACCAACTGAAAAACCTCACAAAGATAAGCGTATACAGAGCCGTTGTCATACCCACACTCCTGTTCGGCTCCGAATCATGGGTCCTCTACCGGCACCACCTACGGCTCCTAGAACGCTTCCACCAGCGTTGTCTCCGCTCCATCCTCAACATCCATTGGAGCGCTTACACCCCTAACGTCGAAGTACTCGAGATGGCAGAGGTCAACAGCATCGAGTCCACGCTTATGAAGATCCAGCTGCGCTGGATGGGTCACGTCTCCAGAATGGAGGACCATCGCCTTCCCAAGATCGTATTATATGGCGAGCTCTCCACTGGCCACCGTGACAGAGGTGCACCAAAGAAAAGGTACAAGGACTGCCTAAAGAAATCTCTTGGTGCCTGCCACATTGACCACCGCCAGTGGGCTGATAACGCCTCAAACCGTGCATCTTGGCGCCTCACAGTTTGGCGGGCAGCAACCTCCTTTGAAGAAGACCGCAGAGCCCACCTCACTGACAAAAGGCAAAGGAGGAAAAACCCAACACCCAACCCCAACCAACCAATTTTCCCTTGCAACCGCTGCAATCGTGTCTGCCTGTCCCGCATCGGACTTGTCAGCCACAAACGAGCCTGCAGCTGACGTGGACTTTTTACCCCCTCCATAAATCTTCGTCCGCGAAGCCAAGCCAAAGAAGATACTCTGACAATGGTCCACAATTCATTTCAGAGACATTTGCAGAATACATGAGGACCACAGGTATCCACCATCATAAAGTAACTCCGAAATGGCCGCAAGCCAACGGAGAAGTAGAGAGACAAAATCAGTCCATTGAAAAACGATTGAGGATTGCACACGCAGAAGGACAAAATTGGTGAGAAGCATTGCTATCTTATGTGGCTGTCTATCGAGCAATGCCTCATGCAACCACTGGAAAAAGTCCTGCAGAAGCATTTTTTGGGAGAAAAATCCGCTCAAAAATGCCAGAAATAAAGGAAATCCGAGACAACCAGGAGATGAGGGACCACGATGCTGAAAAGAAAGGTGCAGCAAAGCTGTACACAGATTCGAAACGTGGAGCCAAGTACTCAGACATCATGCAAGGAGATAATGTTCTAGTGAAGCATGAAACTGGTGGTAAGCTAGATACACCTTATTACCATCAACCCTATACTGTCGTATCCAGAAGTGGCAGTATGGTGACAGTCAAGTCTCCGACTGGAGTCCTGTATAAGAGAAATGTATCAGGTGTAAAAAGGTACCAGTCCAGAGATACATCGAGCGAAGAGGTTGAAAGGCCAATACGAGATGCTGAAACTGAGAGACCTGATGATGTTCCAGAGGCAGTTACCAGCACTCCTGATGAAGTGACTAGAGCGCCAGAAACACCCGAAGCCGTGGCGAGCAGTATTGCCGACGCTGAGAGTGAACAACCGAGAAGCGACGACAATATCGCAGACAGGCCGAAACGAAACCGGAAAGTGCCCAAACGATACGAAGACTTTGTGCCATAGTTTTGATAAGAACTTTGGGACAGTATTTAATCTTATATCATAAAGTGCATGTATGAGTGCTGTAGGAAGTAAATTTTATGTAGTTGAGTTATAGTATTACCATTAGTTACGATGTTTGTAAGTTTCCGAGGGATATTGGTAAGTGAAGGTAAAGTTTATTTCTGATTAAAGGAGGGATGTCATGATAATGAATATGTATGAGATGTACCGGAAGTCACGTGGTATGAGAGAGAGATAAGAACACAAGCAAGAGAACAAAGGAAAACGGGAGAATAAAGCCACTGGGAAGTTTACCTGATAAAACTTGCGTTTAATGTTTTATTAACATCACATTTCGGGCCACAAATGTGACAGGGTTAAGTTAGATTAAGTAAGTTAATGATAAGCTAAAGTTTGATTCTATTTTCATGTTTAAAGATAATTAAAAGCAACATTTGTTTAAGTAACCATTTGTCTTGGTGAATATCTATTGCTGCTGGGTTTTGGGGTCCTCTGGCTTGTAACATGATGATCCAAATTTTCTTGATGAAAATTCATCAGCCTGACATTCATTTTCTTTTTCCATTGATGCTTTTTTCCAGTCGTTTCTATTTCTCATGTACGTAGTAATAATTGGCTTTATTTAGGGTTAAAATGAGGTGGTGATAAGCAATAAGCAAATTAAATCTTCACAAATTGTTAAACCAAAATTATGGGGACAAAACTTAAATGATATCTCAGATGGCATTATGACATTAAAAGGTGTGAGAGGGTTTGACTGAATTTGACTCCATCAGGCATGTGGTCCATTACAGTAGCTGATATGTGCCAATCAAGTTTATTTAAATGAGGAAAAGCTTGCACTTGTAGAAAGGCATCCTTGACTTTAGCATGATCCAATGGAATTGAACAAGGGCTCTGATGTAGGAACAGTCTACAATTGCACGATATAAACAATATTTTGAGCAGGGATTCAGTTTCATTTTTCTTCCTCTGCCACAAAAATATTAAAGTAGAAATAGCATGACGGATGAAATTTTCATGAATAAATAAAGAAAAATAGGAAGACTTTGAGACAGACCTGTAATAGGGTGTATAATGGGCATAATTGGTTAACTCTGACTTCTCTCCAAGAAGATGCTATAAGCAACTGGTTATCCGTTTGAATAATTTTCGGTACTCACATAATCACACGACTATCATCTGTGAAAATAGCATTCAGAGGGAAAAAATGCATTCAATATTTCACATTGCTGAAATCACACATTTCTGGACCAATAACAGAAACTTATTCAGAATTAGATTTTCTGTTTTCAATCTTATGCCCACAATATAGTTCAATGCCTGGCTCTGACGGTTCAAAACATATTACAATGGTAAAGAGAAACCGTGGTAATCATCGCTGTCTCTCCCTTTGCAGTATTCATTTAATAAGCCCATGGACATAAATCTGTCAGCCACTCAGAAAATGTGGAACAGAGACAAAGCTACATTTTATCAAGATAATGATAATCTTTGCTTCTTATT
This sequence comes from Narcine bancroftii, assembly GCF_036971445.1. Taxonomy (NCBI): domain Eukaryota; kingdom Metazoa; phylum Chordata; class Chondrichthyes; order Torpediniformes; family Narcinidae; genus Narcine; species Narcine bancroftii. The sequence continues at coordinate 175,980,428 of NC_091472.1, forward strand.
TTTCTCATTCCTCATCAGATGCCATGGTAACTGCTATTCCTTCAATCTAAATTTCTACTTGGCCAAAATCCAAGCGTGTTGTCATCAGAATGATCGATTTGTTCATTCATGACAACACAGGCGCAAACCATTGGCGCATCAAGTCTTCTCTGAGCAATCCAGTCAGTGCCATTTCCCCAGACCCTCGCAAAATTATTTTTACTTTCAGGATTTTATCTAATTCCATTTTAAAAACTACCACTGGATCTGTGCTCCTCATACCCTCTTTTTTTAATGTATTCCAAATGATAACTAACAGTGTGGTGTCAAAAAATTTTTCCTTATTTGAATTCCAGGATTACTTTAACCTTGTGACTTCTAATGTGTTATGCTTCTGCTATTTCATGGTTTTTTTTAAAAATCCCATTACAATGGCAGCTAAACTTTAAAACCAATGCCATATCTCAAGTTTGTGCTAGGCTCCAGATCAGATACTATTGTTTTATGGGGAGGATGTAGAAGGAAAATGGAGACCATTCAAAGGTGAAATTTTAAGAGTACAGAGATGGTATGTTCCTGTTAGGATGAAAGGAAAGGTTAAAAGTTTTAGGGAGCCTTGGTTTTCAAGGGATATTAAATATATGGTTCAGAAAAAAGAGAGAGGTGTACAAAAGGTGTAAACAGCATGAAGTAGAACATAGAATATAGAACATAAATGACTGTAGCACAGTACAGCCCCTCAGCCCTCAATGTTGGGCCGGCCCATATAGTCCTTTAAAAAAGTACAAAAACCTGCCTACCCTTTCTGTTTATTCCATTGTTATCCTCTTACTCTCAATATACTTGTAGAAACCCTTTGGATTTACCTTCACATTATCCGCCAAAGCACCCTCATTCCTTATTTTTGCCTTCCTGGTTTCCTTCTTTAGTATTTTCTTTCTTTTTCTATACTCTACAAGGATTTCATTTGTTGCCTATACCAGTTATACATTTCTCTCTTCTTTTTAATCATATCACCTATATTCCCGGAAAACCAAACTCCCCTATCCCTGTTAACTTTGCCTTTAATTCTGGTAGCAGCATGCAAACTCTGCACCCACAATATTTCGCCTTTGAAGGCCTTGCCAGAAAACAGCTTATTCTAATCAACTCTTCTGAGATTCTTTCTCATTACCACAAAATTGGCCTTTCTCCAATTGAGACCCTCAACTCAAGGTGTAAATGAGGTGTTAGAGGAATATAAAGAATGTAAAAAGAATCTTAAAAAGAAAATTAAAAAGGGTAAGAGGAGATATGAGGTGACTTTGCCATGTAAGGTGAAAATAAATCCAAGGGGTTTCTACAGACATATTAGGAGCAAAAGGATAGTGGGGGATAAAATTGGTCCCTTTGAGGATGAGAGTAGATGGCTGTGCATGAAGCCAAAAGAGATAGGGCCCTGAGATTTTGAACTGTTTTTTTTTCTTCAGCATTTACTAAGGAGAATGATGTTGATCTGCGTAAAGTAAGGGAAATAAGTGAGGAAGTTATGGAAATGATGATGGCATTTTTAAAGAAGATAAAGGAGGATAAGTGTCCAGTGTAGAAATCGTAGGGGCTTTGACGGACATAGTTAAAATATCATTAGTAACGGGATGGTGCTGGAAGATTGGAGGGTAGCTCATGTTCCATTGTTGAAAAAAGATACTAGGAGTAAATCTAGTAATTATAGGAAGTTCATGAAAAGTATTCTTAGAGATGGTATAAATATCTGGATAGGCAGGGTTTGATTAGGAACAGTCAAAGTGGATTTGTGAGGGGAAGATCATGTTTGACAAATCTTATCGAATTTTTTGAGGAGGTTACTAGGAAAGTTGATGAGGGTAACATTGAAGTAGAAAATGGATTCGACAATCATTGAATGGGAGATGCCAGAGAGCAGTGGTAAATAACTCTTTGTCAGATTGGAAGCCAGTGACTAGTGGTGTGCCTCAGGGTTCAATTTTGGCTCCGTTACTATTTGTCATGTACATTAATGATCTGGATGATGGGATGGTAAATTGGATTAGTAAGTACTAAGATAGGTGGAGCTGTAGATAGTGAAGAAGGGTTTCAAAGTTTGCAGAGGGATTTAGGCCAGTTAGAAGAGTGGGCTGAAGGATGAAAGATGGGAGTTTAATGCAGATAATGTGACATTTTGGTAGGGCTAATCAAAATAGGACATACATGGTGAATGGTAGGGTACTGAAGAGTGCAGTAGAACAGAGGGATCTAGGAATAATGGTACATAGTTCCCTGAAGGTGAAGTCACATGGATAGGGCGATGGAGAGAGCTTGTGGTATGTTGGCCTTTATAAATCAGAGCATTGAGTATAGGAGGTGGGATGTTATGTTAAAATTGTACAAGGCATTGTTTAGGCCAAACTTGGAGTATTGTGTACAGTTTTGGTCACCAAAGTATAGGAAAGATATCAATAATGGAGAGAGGGCAGAGAAGATTAACTAGAATGTTGCTGGGGTTACAGGGTCGAAGTTATACGGAAAGGTTAAATAAGTTAGGTATTTATTCTTTGAAGTGTAGAAGGATGAGAGGGGATTTGATTGAGGTATTTAATTTTGTTTTAGGGGTATAGATAGAGTTGACGTGGAGAGACTCTTTTCCTTTAAGAAAGAGGGAGATACAAACGAGAGGAAAAGAGATGAGAGTTATGGGGCAAAATTTTAGAGGAAACATGAGGGAGGGGACTTCATTCCAGATGAAGTGGCGGAGCCAGACTCGATATTAGCATTAAAGGAGAAGTTGGAGAGGTAGATGGATGGGAAATGAATAGAGGGTTATGGGTTGTGTGTAGACCAGTGGGGTTAGGTGGGAGTAAGTGTTCGGCATTGTCTGGAAGGCCCAATTTGGCCTGTTTCTATGCTATAATTGTTATATGGTTATGTATGATCACATTGACCAAAGTGCTGAACAGATCATAAATTATATCTTAACTTAAGCAGCTATTAAACGAGCAATATAAAACGGACACCTAAGATTTAGAATTGTTCATACAACATGGCAACAATCAACAATCACTTCAAAACAATACAGAAAAAAATACAGCTTAAATCTGGATTTAAAAGAGTTAATGGAAGGGGCTCATTTGACAGAGGGAGGAATATTGTACCACAGTTTGGGGGCAGCTATCGTGAAGGATCAATCTCTTTTGAGTTTGCAATTTGAGAGCGAACAACCAAGCTCCCTAAATTAGCCAATCTGACGGGTCTTGAAGTACAGTAGGGCATTAGATCAGTGATATTGCGGGGTGGGGTGGGGGGGGTGGCGGGGTAAGGGCTAGTCAATTGATGGCTTTGTAAACAAACTGGAGAACTTTAAAATCTATCCTGAACTGTACTGGCAACCAGAGAAGGGAGGTGAGAATAGGAGTGATAGGGCCCTTTTTCTTGGCTCCTGTCAGCCTTGTTACCAGACTCTGAACCAGTTGCAGATGGGATAATGATGACTGACTAATTCCATGTAAGGAGAGTTAGAGTAGTTTAAATGGGAGAAAATGAGGGCATGGATAACATTCTCGACATCTTTCAGTGACAGGAATTATTTGATTTTGGGAACAGTGCGGAGCTGGAAAAAGCTAGCTTGCTTTATTGCATTGATTTGTTCAGCAAACTTGGAAGGTGGAATTGAATATCACACCTAGGGATTTGACGTGTGGTTTAATGAGGGAGGCTAAATTGCCAAGGGTATGTCGGACTCTGGCTTTACCTTACTGGATGAGACATATAAGGCAATCGAACAACTGAAAAGTGGCAAAGCAGCAGGTATGGATGGAATCCCCCCAGAGGTCTGGAAGGCTGGCGGCAAAACTCTGCATGCCAAACTGCATGAGTTTTTCAAGCTTTGTTGGGACCAAGGAAAACTGCCTCAGGATCTTCGTGATGCCACCATCATCACCCTGTACAAAAACAAAGGCGAGAAATCAGACTGCTCAAACTACAGGGGAATCACGTTGCTCTCCATTGCAGGCAAAATCTTCGCTAGGATTCTACTAAATAGAATAATACCTAGTGTCGCCGAGAATATTCTCCCAGAATCACAGTGCGGCTTTCGCGCAAACAGAGGAACTACTGACATGGTCTTTGCCCTCAGACAGCTCCAAGAAAAGTGCAGAGAACAAAACAAAGGACTCTACATCACCTTTGTTGACCTCACCAAAGCCTTCGACACCGTGAGCAGGAAAGGGCTCTGGCAAATACTAGAGCGCATCGGATGGCCCCCAAAATTCCTCAACATGATTATCCAACTGCACGAAAACCAACAAGGTCGGGTCAGATACAGCAATGAGCTCTCTGAACCCTTCTCCATTAACAATGGCGTGAAGCAAGGCTGTGTTCTCGCACCAACCCTCTTTTCAATCTTCTTCAGCATGATGCTGAACCAAGCCATGAAAGACCCCAACAATGAAGACGCTGTTTACATCCGGTACCGCACGGATGGCAGTCTCTTCAATCTGAGGCGCCTGCAAGCTCACACCAAGACACAAGAGAAACTTGTCCGTGAACTACTCTTTGCAGACGATGCCGCTTTAGTTGCCCATTCAGAGCCAGCTCTTCAGCGCTTGACGTCCTGCTTTGCGGAAACTGCCAAAATGTTTGGCCTGGAAGTCAGCCTGAAGAAAACTGAGGTCCTCCATCAGCCAGCTCCCCACCATGACTACCAGCCCCCCCACATCTCCATCGGGCACACAAAACTCAAAACGGTCAACCAGTTTACCTATCTCGGCTGCACCATTTCATCAGATGCAAGGATCGACAATGAGATAGACAACAGACTCGCCAAGGCAAATAGCGCCTTTGGAAGACTACACAAAAGAGTCTGGAAAAACAACCAACTGAAAAACCTCACAAAGATAAGCGTATACAGAGCCGTTGTCATACCCACACTCCTGTTCGGCTCCGAATCATGGGTCCTCTACCGGCACCACCTACGGCTCCTAGAACGCTTCCACCAGCGTTGTCTCCGCTCCATCCTCAACATCCATTGGAGCGCTTTCATCCCTAACGTCGAAGTACTCGAGATGGCAGAGGTCGACAGCATCGAGTCCACGCTGCTGAAGATCCAGCTGCGCTGGATGGGTCACGTCTCCAGAATGGAGGACCATCGCCTTCCCAAGATCGTGTTATATGGCGAGCTCTCCACTGGCCACCGTGACAGAGGTGCACCAAAGAAAAGGTACAAGGACTGCCTAAAGAAATCTCTTGGTGCCTGCCACATTGACCACCGCCAGTGGGCTGATATCGCCTCAAACCGTGCATCTTGGCGCCTCACAGTTTGGCGGGCAGCAACCTCCTTTGAAGAAGACCGCAGAGCCCACCTCACTGACAAAAGGCAAAGGAGGAAAAACCCAACACCCAACCCCAACCCACCAATTTTCCCCTGCAACCGCTGCAACCGTGTCTGCCTGTCCCGCATCGGACTTGTCAGCCACAAACGAGCCTGCAGCTGACGTGGACTTTTTACCCCCTCCATAAATCTTCGTCCGCGAAGCCAAGCCAAAGAATTTAGTCTATGTGTAGTCTGAGTCCAGCGTGTTCTTTGAATGAAGTGATAGGAGAAGGTATTCGGTTCAACAGTCAATTTATTACACAGCACAAGAATAAAACTTAACAGAGCTCTGGGTCAATCATTAGTTCATAGGTCACCTGCACAGTGAGCTACTCCCCAAGACTGACCCCTATTGTCCAGTTGGCTCAGTTTATATAGATCAACCTTATCATACAGAACAAAAGTTGGCTTCCTTTGCTAGATTTTTTTGCGTAAGGGTTATCACAAGTCATTTCCTGTTTTGCAGATATCTGGGGTGTAGCACTCCCATCTTAATCCTCCAGGCCAGACTATCCTGTTGATTTGATCAGAAATTAATTCATCCCCAGATATTTCTAATCACCATTCTGTTCCTGTCTGGCCAATTTCTGCTGTTCTCTTTAACACCTCCTCATGCCTTAATCTTCCTCCTAGACTGGTTTTCCATTCCCTTTGTTTCTTGCAGGCCATTCTTTGTTCTGGTCTGGCCTGTGTCTCCTGTGCTACTCACCACCTCCTTCAGTTTGAGCATTCCTCCTAAATCGTTTTATGCATTTCCTCTCCCTGTATTTTGGAGCAGACAATTTTGCTCAGCCAACTTTGCTCCATGCTGTGATTGCCACTTAATCACATTCCTCTTAGTACATATCAACTTATTAATTAATCATTTCTTTCATAATGTTTTAACCCCTAGATTCCAACAGGTATTGGTGATAATTTTGGTGGAGTTGGGGGGGAGGGGCAAATAGGATGATCTCAGATTTGTCTTTGTTTAGCTGGAGGTTGTTTAGTTGAAGAAATGTCATATTACACGAAATTGCCTTTAGTATTCAATAAGACAAAGATTCACCATCAGCTTTGCCTGGCACAGTCCAAAAAAGAGAAGCAAAAGAGGGTTCCCTCAGGGTCACTGAGTGTTTAAGATTCCAGTTTGGTTCAAACCATTGTTAATCTGAGCCCAGATCAAAATTCCTGACACGATGAGGAGGCTTTCAGTGCCCATGAGCCATTTGGGAGCCCTTATTGTCCTAAGAACCCTCTCAAATCCTGGTTCTGAAACCTAGTTCTCAGTTCTGGTTGTTGATACTCAGGACAAGAATAAACTCCATGGGGTTGTTAACTCAGCCTGCAACATCACAGGCACCTGACTTCACTCCATTGAGGACATCTACATGAGGTGGTGTCTTTAAAAAAGCAGCCACTATCCTCAAAGACTCCCACCAGCCAGGCCATGCCCTCTTCACTCTGCTACAATTCGAAAAAAGGTACAGTGTAACAATCTTATATAAGATTTATTAAAACAGATCTTATTTGAAAGACTGAAGTAGGTGTTAATTGAACTGACTTCATAAAATGCTTGACCATTGTCTTGCTGGAGTCATACTGTCTATCAGTACCCTTTCTGCAAAGTGCTCACAGAAAGGACAATTCTGGATTTTGTATACCTAAGATAACAACTTGAGAAGAAGAAAGAACTGGAGAAGGTGGGGGTTTTGCAAGATATGAGTCACATGCTCTCTTTGGAGTTTCAGTTGGAGAGAGAGATAGAGGATGGCTGGAAGTGCTATCTGTCTGATGTTTCTCTTGGAATAAGAGGTACAGAAGGAGCTCTGTAGTAACCTGAAAGAAAGAGGTTACCATCTGAAAAACCCTGATGGGGCAAGTTTCATCAGCGAGACACTGAGGTGACTAGTGGTGGTACCTCAGTTGTGGAAGACCTGGAGCAACACATCTCTCTCTGCAAACCCTACATGAACCTTCCTGAGCGATAAACATTTACCTTTCAAGCACCAAGCCTGGTGAACTTTATACATGTTAAATACTGTGCACAGTATGGTGATTGCCTGCAACCAGAGAATTTGGAAGAAGGAGAAGTAAGATTGAACTGTGAACCAAAGAACTTTTCTTGAATTTACGCACACATTACATACACTTGCGCTTAGAATTAGAAGGGGGTAATTTGAGTTAGTATATAGTATAAGTATAGAGTTAAGTTAAAGTTTGATTTTATTTTCATATTTGAAGTTGATTAAAAATAACTTCTATCTTGAAAACCACTTGTCTTGGTGAATGTCTATTGCTGCTGGGTTTTGGGGTCCTTTGGGCTCATAACAACAGGCACCTAAAGGCAAGCATTCAACGGCACAAGGACAGCTTCTTCCCCGCTGATTGAACCAAAGACACTGCCTTACCTTTTGTGCACAATTTTTTTTATAGTAATGTTGTAAGGTGGTTATAGTATGAATGTCTGCACCATGATGCTGCTACAAAACACCAAACTTCAAGGCGTACATGACAATAAATTCTGTTTGATTCTGGTTCTTTTGAGCAGACTTCCAACAGACCACAGCCTGGTGTGGGTCCTTTGACCTCAAGTCGTCAGCAGCTCGCAGCCTGTGCGGGACCCTTGCCCGCATGTCACCAACAGCTCACCGCCTGCGTGTGTTCTTTAATTGCAGAGCCCCTCGCTGGTCCGCCACCATGGTCACTGTCCTTAGGGTCATCTTGTCTGCTTCGCCTTCTCAACAGGGGATGTTCTCCCCATTACTGGTGCCCTGCACCAGTCCACTCCTCCCTTGAAGTCTGCAACCCCTCCTGCTTCTGTACACAGGAGCCGCCATCTTGAGCCCGGATCCCGCAGCCACAGGATTCTAAATATAACATCATCAGTTCCTTTAAAAAGCCTTTTGGAGCCTGTATAGAGCGGTTAGCGTTAGACTGAGCAGTTGAACTATTCCGAGTAGTACTGTGCACTCTCCCCAGATGTGCACCAGTAGCTCTGACAATGGCACCAATTTTTTCTGTTTGTAAAGCTTTAACTTGTTGTCATCTTATTACTTTTTTGAGTGACCTGGGTTTGTTCTCTGGAATTTTCAACATCCACTCAATTTCAACCCCAACCTTCCCTATTCACAATACCCAAATACATTTTAAATCTGGCTGGAAAAACAATGAAACCAGTTTTTCATCACAATAAACTGTCTCTTTTAGTTTTACAGGCTTTACCATATTTCTCTAAATCAAAGGAATGCAAGGAGTTATTTTTTTTAAAAAGGCCATCAACAAATATGGCGTAACTGTCATTTCACGTACTGGGAACTACTTTTAGAGTTACAATCTCCTGGCAGGATTCAGAGATTCCTTTGGGATAATATTCAAGGGTGTCAGAAATCAGTGAAAGGTTGGAATATGCATCAAAAGGTACTAACCACACAAGTTGGACACAGGTCTCTTTTCTATTAAAATGGCAAACAGCAAGCACCACAATGCAACTCACTGACCACAGCCTCAAAAAACCTTGTAAATTCACTGCATGTTCCCATGGGCTCCACATAGGATGGCACAGTTGGAGTAGCAGTTAGCACAACGCCTTTACAGCACCAGTGACCAGGACCGGACCGGGGTTCGAATCCTGCCCTGTCTGTAAGGAGCTTGTACATTCTCCCCATATCTGCGTGGGTTTTCCCCGGGGGCTACGGTTCCCTCCCACTGTTCAAAAACATACAGGCATGTAGGTTAATGGTGTGTAAATTGGCCGACACAGACACATGGGCCAAAATGGCCTGTTACCATATTGTATGTCTAAATTTTATTTAAAAATTAAAAATACTTTGCATCACTAGTCTCCAGACTATCTTTCAAATACAACAAGGCAGACTACAGTCGCTCAGAGAAACCAGCTCTTAACATCAAAGCAGGAAATAGAGTTGAAAATAGTCATTAGGATTCAGTTTAATATTTTCAAGAGACCTAACTTGTTGATGAAGAGGCAATAACATACATTTTAAATCAGTCTCTTTTTCTGCAGATTGTAATTATTTGTATATTTTTTGTTTCAAGTATTAAAATTTTTTTTTTAACATCTACATCATTTTGATTTTGGAATTTCATGTTTGGTTTCAGAGACTAAATCAGAAGGCAAGATGGGTTGCAGTCCAATTGAAAAATTCTGTTCCATTGGCTGAAGGTCAGTGAAGAAGTTAATACTCTTGAGAAACAGAGGTGAGGAACTGTCCTTGAGATCAAGGCATCATTTCACCAAATTTGATATAAAAGGAGCCCAGGAATAATGGAAGTCCAAGGGAATCAGGATGCCAACACTCCAGTGGTTTGAGTCAAACCTTGCAGAAAAGAAAGATGGTTGTCTTTACACTGTTGTACCTCCAACAGTTACCTCACTCATCCTCGCCCCAGGACACCACTCTTGGAATTCTGAGTTTCCTGGAACAAGCCCTCTTAAGCTGTTTTATCATCGAGGAAAAGGTCAGAAAAAAGGATGTTCACATTGTTCAATTCCATTTGCAATTCTTGAGCAAGGGAAGAAGCCAACATCTGGATGCCTCAAGAACAAAACAATATTAGGGCACAGAAAGCCAGACATTGGACCAAGAAATGAGAGCCTAATCACCTATCCCTTAAAAGTCAATCACGTTACAATTGATCGATCCCTTACCATCAACTTTCTGCCTGTTACAATTAATCAGCAACTCAACTGAACAAGTCCCATAAATAATGCAGCCACAGAGAAGGTCAGAGGATGGGTATCCAGCAATAAATGGTTCATCTCTGAACAGACCAGCTATTTTCATCTTCCTACAAAGCATTAGGATTGAATACACTCCACGAGTCTGGGTGAGTACTGAATACTGAAAAACTCAACATCATTCAAGACAAAACTGTACACTTGGTTGGCACACCATCCATCAATTAAGTATTCATTTCCTTCACCATTGGCAACAATATGTACCTTCTGCAACATGTACTATAGTTATTAGTCTTGGATATTTTAAAATCTCCCAGAGCTACAGCCTATGGTAGCAAGAAGGTCAAGGGCAACGGGCACATGGAAACACCATGAATGCTGCCATCAAAGTAGCACAACATTCTGAATTGGAAATGTATCATTGCTCCTTCCTGGTTGACAATTCTAAATCCTGGAATTCCCCGCCAACTACAGCAGTTCAGAAATAGTGTATGAAACACACCTTGTCACAGTCAATTAAAGATGGGTATGAAACGGTGACCTTGATGAAAACACCCAGATCTCCAAAAAATAAATACATTGCTGCTCAGCCAAAATTGGCCACTCCATGCTAGATTGTAGAGCTCAAGATCTCCGCTCCTGCCCAGTAGGCCGAAGTACACTGGAAATATACTGACAGGATATACTATGCACTAGGTCTTCTGATATGCCCTCAATGGGGTTTCAAATGGAAACTTCCTCTCTGAGAAAACTATCGGCCACTGGCTTTCATCTCAGAGGTAGAAGAGCTTGTGCAAGATTTGTTAACACCATATCACATCCAACTGATTGCATGATAAAACATAGGACAGTTACCATGTGTCGTCCTTATACACCAGATACAAAAATGAGACCTTAAATTCAACTATAAAAAATGCTCGACATAGATTTGGTGTATAAGACGACCCAAGCGCCTTCCCACTGCCGGCACCGCCACTCCCTAACACCTCCCCACCACTGCAATAACCCACCCACACACTTTACAATTGTCGAGCCCGACATCTCCACTCCTGCCTGTGAGTCCAATGTCCCTGCTCCTGCCCGGGACCCAAAGTTCCCGCTCCTGCCTTGGATCCGACATGAATCCTGCACCAAGCACACTTGGACAGTGAGGCAATTTCTTCATTGTGGACGGTACCACACCCGATGCTGAAAATGGAGTCGCCATCACCAACTCCAGCTGAAGTCGATGCTGAAGTCTTGGACCCAGCTACATTTAGCATCTTCCCGCCCAGAAGCAAAGATTTATTTTTTTAACTTGCTTGCTTAATTTACATATTTGTTACTTGGGGTGTGTGATAGTACAGATTCTATCACCAATGTGTATATGTACATATGTACATATGTACAGATGGTAGTGTAGGATGACTGTGATTGGATGAGAGTGTAGCCACACCTATTGGCAGGTCTTAAAGGATTGCTCCTAGCCAGACCAGGTCATTCTGGACTGGTCGACCTACTTGTGATATATTCCAGTCTTTTAGTTAATAAAAACCTTGGTTCTGATTAACAAGTCTTTGGTTCTTTTGACGCGCACTACAGGGTGTTGTAACAAAATTTGGGTTGTTGCTGGGAGGCCCAGACACCAGTCTCCGGCGCACATTCCTTGCAGAAAATTGGGGGTCATCTTACACACCTGATTATATATGATAAAACCATGAAAGTGTGGCTGAAAATGGGAATGCATCTTATCTGAAGGTCGACTTATACGCTGAAATATACGGTATATCATTTTATGCGGGCTTCAAATAAAATAAGAAGTGTTTTTCCCAACATTCAAATTCTATTATCATAGTGTAGACTGTTTTTAAACGCAGCTAAGGGGATATATTTTTGAAGTTTAATCTGTTATTTAACAGAATTGACCTGATAAAACATATGATTGAGTTATGTTCTACTTGGATCAAATTTGTCCAAACAGGCAGCTTAATGCAGTCAGTTTTCAAACTAAAGAACATTGAACAAAAACTATGCACATTGCAAAAGTAGAGGAAAAAAAAAGTGATGATTTGATTGTATTTAGTGTGTCAATCACTACATACTGCATTAAGAGGATGCATAAGAGGCTGGATGGGCTCAGTGGGCCAGGCAGCATGCATGGAGAGAAATGGATGGGCAACAGGGCCCTTTTTTGCAGGAGGAGGAGATAACAAGCATGAAAAGGAGGTGGAGGGGGAAGAGTTCAGGAGGATCTATGGGTTAATAGGACACTGAACAGATAAAAGCCGCTTTCAGGTGGAATCGCCAGGAAAATGCGGCTCTGGGGCGGCTGCGGGTGTTTGCGAATGGACGCTCAGGTGGCAGCACTGAAGGCAGTGTTATGCCACCTGAAAGGCCCAAAGCGGGGAGAGGTGCCGTGGAGCAAACACTGGCTCCTGAGTCGGGGCATCCATCTGATAGCTCGCCTCCCTGCTGCTGACAGCCCCTTCCTCGCTGCCTGACAGCCCCCCGGTGTGGGACTACGGGGCTGGAGTGGCTGGCGCGGGACATCAGGGCTGGGGTGGCCAGCGTGGGATGTCAGTGCTGGGGCGGCTGGCACAGATGTCAGCGCTGAGGCGGCTGGTGCAAGATGTCAGTGGCCGACTGGCCCCAGCGCTGACATCCCGCACTGGCCACCCCAGCCCTGGCATCCAGCCCTGGCATCCTGCGCCGTCCGCCCCAGCCCTTATATCCAGTGCCTGGGGACTTTCAGGCAGTGGAGAGTGCTAGGCAGCTGAAAGCAGCTTTCAGGTACAACAGGGGATTCTCCGAGCTGGAGAATATATCTACCCGAGGAGGGTTAGGTAAGTGCTCCTCCTGGCCGGGTTCTCCACTTTCAGGTAGCCACTCGACAGCCGCATTGCGGTAGAATAGGCGGCTTTACAGTCGGGTATTCTGGCCACCTGAAAGCGGCTAAAGATGAGGGTGGTGAGACAGGCAAGGAAGTAGAGGTGGTGTCCATATAAGTGGGGGTGGAGAGGGAAGGGAGAGTGCAAATCACTTTCTGCAGTGGGCTAGGAAAATGGGTACAGATGAAAGGCAAATGGAAATGGTGGAACTGGATCAGGGTACGGGCAGCTGAAATTAGAAAATTCAACACCTTCCACTATCCAGTAATGTCTTGGCTCTCTCCACTTCATCGGCCTTGTGAGTCCATTCCGGCTAAGGCAAAAAGTGAAAAGAAAACTGTTAGAGAAGTTTCCAGAAATAAAATTTAAACATTTATCCCTTAACTCAATATCAATTAAACAGAAAACTCCGGCGTACATATCTACTGATTCTCAGTTAGTTCTCACTGGTCACAAATGACAACTATTCTAATGCATATCAAAGGCATTCTAATGCCTTTGGGGGCAGCTATGAGTTCATAAAAGATGCCCCAAAATCATAGTTCAAACTTTCCCTTGGGCCCTGTGTTTCTCAAAGCAAATATTTTATGCCCCCACCTTAGAAAAGTTTTAGGATCTTGAAGGAAGCACTGTAACAAAAAACATATTTTGATAGCATTGTGGATCATAAGGAAGACTTTTAATGTAAATCATTATAGACAGTCAAAGAGGCCGAAATACAACGTGTTTACTTATCTCCCCATCATATCCGTGTTCCGATTTGATGGCATAAAGGCAAATGTAGTCCTTTGAACTCACAAGGACAAATATTTGCCTTCACATATGTTGAGTTCACACCAAGATAAGCACATTCAATGCTATTATTAAGAGTTCAACACTCTTGTGGCTTGCAAAACTGTTCTGTGTCTCGATGGATCCAGTATCATTTCAACTGCATCTGGGGTGGGAGGAATTTAATTGGAATGACTAATTACTTCCCAGAAGTGGATGAGGCATAGGTCTTTCAGTATTAAACTCATTTTGCTGCTCAAGAGTTTTTTCTAAAACATAATGTCACAGCTGGGTAATTTTTATTATGTGCTACAGAATGCCTGGTGGTTCAGTGGTCGAATGCACGGTCCTACTAAAGGACATATTCCAATCTCACTCACTTGCCTCAACGGAATTTTCTCATTAAAGAAGGATGTAAAGAAAAGCAACATTAGTTTCACTTCACAGACCTAGGGAAGGCAATAATACCAGCCGTGGGTAAAATGGAGAAATGGGCTTCGCATTATGGTTTGCATAGAGGTTAGCACCACGCTGTTACAGCGTCAGCAACTGGGGATTGAATCCTGTGCTGTCTGGAAGGAGTTCGTACTTTCTCCCCATGTCTGCGTGGGTTTCCTTCAGGGGCTCCGGTTTCCTCCCTTCAAAACAGACTGGGGGTTGTGGGTCAATGGGATGTAATTGGGCAGCACGGCCCCGAGAGCCAAAAGGGCTTATTACCATGCTGCATGATCCACCAAATTTCCATGTGCATTAATACTCACAGCTTGGTCAGAGTTCATTCCTCAAATGTCCAAAACCCAAAACTTGATTGTGTGATAGTACAGATCTATCACCAATGTACATAGTCTATATAGTTACTGTATCTAGACTGTGCTTAAAGCGATTGGCTGAGAGCTAAGCCACGCCTATTGTCTGGGCCTTAAAGGGTTGTGTCCCTAGCCAGGTCGGATCATTCCGGACTGGTCGGCCACCTGTGAAGAGCTCCTGTCTTTTGCTAATAAAAGCCTTGGGTTGGATCAACAATTCTTTGGTTCTTTCGACGAGCTCTACACTTTGTCAAGGTATTAGCACAAAATTCACCTCTTGTGCCACTTCATGGCCCCCGCTATTCATGCCTATATCTTCTTGTTTCATCATGGGAAACCATCACCTCTACATTTTACAACCAGCTCTTGCATATTTGGAAGGATGCAGGCAGCAAGGAGCCTCAACGTTTCATGAAGATTTGAGCATTTGTTCTGCAAGCAAACTGCCAATTGAAATCACGCAAATGGCTTCATAAGGACCACCTGAAAACTGAGCAAATTAAATTGGTTGTCCAGAGGTACAGCTTATCTAAAATGGAAGAGAATGTTCCTTCATATCTTGGTGTTTCAAACCGAATTAAGAATAGTAAATATCCAGTAAATCTAGTCTTCTACAATAAATCTGAGCACAGGAACAAGGCTAAGTGCCATAATTGTTCAAGCTTATCTTTCTTTATCAATTTCAACACAAAAAAAAACACCAAGTAAATCATCTGCTGAATGCAGTCTGTCACAATTTGCAGCTTTCCATTTCGCTTTCATAACTCAAAAGAAGGCCTCAATATGTTTAAAATGCATTGACAGATTAAATAAATTAAATGACAGACCTTTTTACTGATTAACCCTAATCAACTGGGGTTCCCCAAACTGCCATAACCCTTCATCAGATTCATCAAGAAAAGAACATTTTGGGGGAGAAGGGTTGGGGGAGGTGAAGGAGTGCAGGTGGGCAGGTGATAGGTAGGAGGGAAGAAAAGGGGGAAAGTAAAAAACTGGGACGTGATGGAAGCTAAGGGCGACACAGTTGAGGTAGTAGTTAGTGCAACACCTTTACAGCGCCAGTGATGGGGACTGGGGTTCGAATCCCGTGCTGTCGAAGGCATGCACAGTCTTGGATGTTCACACCAAATGGGTTGATGAGTACCCATTTCCATTTATTCTTGGACCTCTCCTTCTGGGTCTTGCTGATCACCTGCCCAGCAAAATGGTGTTCAGTTCCTGGACTAATATTTAGAGTCCTGGAATGTTGATTAGGAGACATGGGTTTGAATTCCACCATGTGAACTGGGATCCATAAATCCAAACTTTCAATAAGCCTGGAATAAAAATCTTTATTGATTATGAAGACCATGAAACCTAAATACAGTTACAGAAACATATTCAATACAAGGTGATTTTCAGTGAAGGTGATCTGCCAGTTTTAAATAACTTAGTTTGGAGATGGAATGACCCCCCCATCTGGATGACTCAAAAGTGTCCTCCGAGATGTTCAATCAGCTTTGGGTAATTGGGAATGGACAATAAAAGCTAGCATTCTCAAGGCAACCGCTTACTGTCAAGTAAAATAACATTGTTGTGGTTGCGCCATTGCACAGCACACTGATCTCGATCTCATCCGGTATTGTTGGATCAACTCTGGTCTCAATTTTCAAGATGTGACCCTTGATGAATCAGGTGAAATGTTAATCTGCGATTTTTCCACAGGAAGGCCTAGGCCTTTCGTGTCAGTGGCTATAAGGTGGAAGATCTTTGAGTCTCTTCAAAATCTATCACATCATGGTAGAATAGCATCAATCAAACTAGTTACGGAACATTTCACCTGGCCATATGTTAAACGGGATATTGGATTATGGGCAAGGACTTGTTTGCTGTGTCAATGCTTTAAATGTAGTGTCCAGACACACAAAATCCAAGCTGGGGGATTTTGTTGTTCCAGCACATGCACCTAGACTTGGTAGGTCTTCTGCCATCTCAGGGATATACTTGTCTGCTCATGTGTGAAGGCCGGACTACAAGGTGGCAGGAGGACATTCCTATCTCTGACATCTCTGCAGAAATGGACGCAATAGGTTTTGTGGATTGTTGGATTCCATCTTTTGGTATTCCGGTCACTATTATAATGGATCGAGGGTCTTAGTTTGAGTCGGTGTTTTCCCAAGCTCTCACTGATCTTCTGGGCATACCTGTGTTCGCACTACGGCTTATCATCTACAGGCTAAAAGCTTCATTGAGTGTTTCCATCAAGAATTGAGGGCAGCATTAACAGCAGATGCTGATGCATCTCCACGGAACAAACATTTTCCCATGGTTCTCCTTGGAGTGCGTACTGCTGTCAAGGCAGATCTTGGATATTTAGCGGAAGAACTAGTATATTTGGCACTACGTTAACCTTGCCAGGCGAGTTTGTGAATCCCAGTCCAAGCACAATGTTCTGTGATCTGGCTAGTTATTGTCTTCAGGAAAACATAAAACTTGAAATCAGAAAAGCTAATTTAATCCCATTTTCAGATGTTAAATAACATCCATCAGCCTGTTAATACACTAAAAATCAGCAATTTCAAAAGAATCCAGGTTCAATTTCTGATGTGTGATAAACTATCAGACACTGATAGGGAAATGATTTATTTGTTTCGGCATTCCAAGACTAGAAAGGGAGAATTCATTCAGATCCCATCTGGTGACTCTAATAGGAAATAAAACAGGGGGGGGCTTTAGTGCAAGATAGAATTTGTTCACACAGCAATGCTATGCAAAGTGTTAAACTCAATAGTTGGGAAAGAGATACAGGAGTACCATTCTCTTCCCGTGGGTAGAGAATGCTTAATGACCAAAGGAACTGCTCGCACTAACCATACGGGACATTAATATTTACCAAATTTTATATATATGTGTATATGTATATTTGTCCTGGGTACAATATGTATTGTCTGCCTGTATGTGTGTTTTGGCTGGTTGTGTGTCTGCATGTTTTGCATCGAGGACCAGAGAACACTGTTTCGTCGGGTTGTACTTGTGGCATTGAATGATAATAAACTTGAAATTGAACTGAAAATTTTGACTCAGCTATACACTAAGGGAAAGAGTTTGTTGAGATTGTCCACCTTGGATTACTCATGAAGAATATCCAAATGAGTTATTAATGCCAGGTAGAGGTACAATTTCCTGTATCAACTATACCTCAACACAAAAATTACATAAATCTAAACCAGAAATGTGCTTTTGGTATGTTGTGGAGATTGGAACTTCTATCCATTCAGCCTGGCTGTCCACAAAGGTGAGATCCTTCTTGGAGGACGTGGGAGACATTCTGAAAAAAAATTACAAAGGTGGATTTTCCACAGGATTTGGAATTGTACCTTCTAGGTAACATTATGGACATGGGTTTTTACTGTCCAGATACCAAATTTAGTTTGTGAAGGTCATATCGTCGGTAGCCAGGAAGTGTGTAGAGGTCATGTGGAAGTCCAACACCCAACTAAATATTACACGATGGAATACAGAAATACAGAGTTGTATCCCTCGGAGAAAATCACGTACAATTAAGGAGGAAATATTCATTAGGGTATGGCACTATGTCTGCAACATATTGGTGTGTAGATAGAATTCCACCCCTTCTGAATAAAGAAAATGCAACAATCCGAGCTAGTAGTGAAATGATTGAGATCAATGAAGTGGATCGTAATGCAGATGATGTGCTTTTGTATTTTGATCCTTATCTTTTTTATTTCAGGTTTCTTTGTTTTTTTTTTGACACTTTACTGAAATTTGGTTCTTTGTATTTGTTTAGTATATATAATCTTTTCTTTGTTGTATTAGAGGGTATGGGAGGGAGGGGGAGGGGTAGGGGAAAAATAGACTCTATGTTAAATACTATTGTTGAAAGAGATTACGTTGTTTGTTTGGATTTGTCCGAGTCTTTGTAAATCAAAAATAAAATATTTAAAATAAAAGAATATCCAGATGGGTGCACATCCAGTGACTGTTGAGTAGTCTTTAATAAATCAGTAATAAATCAGTAGTTGAAAACATGAGACAGAATCAAACGTTAATTTTAAAATGACTATGCATACCTGTGTTGTCAAAACCATTTGTAAAATGTCTACTCACACACTGTTTTCTAGAAGGGAGGGAGAAAAATTGCAGATAAAAACTATTCTAATAATTTTTAATTAAAAAAAATTCAGACATACAGCACATTTTGGCCCGTGAATCTGTGCTGCCCAATTTACACCCAATTAACTTATACCCCCTGGTACTTTTCAAAAGGTGAGAGGAAACCAGATCTTCCGGCCACACAGGCACAGGGAGAACATACAAACTCCTTAGAGATAGCGAGGGACTCGAACCCTGGTCCGATCACGATCTCTTGCACTGTAAAGGCGTTATGCTAACCTCTACGCCAACCGTGCCACATCAATTTTTTTAGCTTGATCATGGATTTAAAAAATTTTTTAAATTTGTGTATCACTGACCGATTGCATCCAATTCAAATTCAAAATGCTTTATTAGCCCAACATAAAATATTTATCTCTGTACTATTGATCACTTAACAAACAGAATGTTCTCATATATGAGATAATGTTCACTTGCAGAAAATATATTTACCATTCTCACCAATTGTACAGCAATCACAAAATCAGTACCACGAACAGTGCTTATGTCAAATACAAATGGTGGTGGTAGAAAGGAGGTAGAGTATCATCCAGGACTGAGAATAGTTGCAAGAGTCAGCTGGCAAAATATATTTAACACAAGACAACACCAACACAATCTCTGGAGGCAGGTTTTCATTTTCCATATCGATCAAGTGAAAACAAAGAAAAGGCAAGGAATACATAATGAAGAATTGCACAGGTATCTGACAAGATTGGCACAAACAGCCCACAGGCAAACAAAGCAACTAGGGAGCATCGAGGGAATATGTGCACACATCTCAGTAGTTACCTGTTTATTACTCTGAAGATTGCATCCTGATGTAAATGTGTTGGGATTCCACTTTTATAGGAAGACACGTGCCTTTAGGGCGTATACGTGATGCAACTGTATGATTTTATACTGGGTGTTTTATAATGTTCTGCATTCTGAAATTCTCATCTCCCACCATAAATCTGACTAAAATGAATCACCGGCAGAATTACAAGAGGCTGGGTATCAGCCCTCATAGCTCATGCTATGGTAGAAAGGCTAAATGATGGCCTCAAGCCAGACAATGAGCTGTACAAGTTGAACTGATTTAGAAGGTCCTCCTAAAGTTCTTTATCTGACATGCAGGAAGATCCATCTATTCTAGTCTAAAAATCAAAGCACATCGTTCCTGACTACATTAATAAAATTCTTCCTTAATTTTTTTTTGCCAAGAAAATATCTGGCATTTTCCTGATAGCTTTGCTGAGGTTGAGAGACCAAGGTAGGAGAATCAGGGGCACGTTCACATCAGAACATGGCAGAGACTGAAACTCCATGGCAGGATACCAGCACACTATCAGGATAGTGGTGCATATGTATTTATATTGATGTTTGCATGAATAAAAATATTTTGCCATTCTCAAGAATAATCCAATAATTAAAAAAACATTGTAATTTGATTGTATTAGCAACCCTATTACTCAAAGAACAAGATTTATCAAGGGTTAAAGACCCACTGAATGCTGCATTGAGGAAGACACAAAACTCCATACCCAAGGAAAGCCAATTTCATCTCTTGACCTTCAGTCCACAGGCTGAATGGGCAGAGAGAAATCCCTGCATTTCCAGCCACTGACTTCCATGAGCCAGGCAGCAAAGACCAAAAGGCAACACGGCCTTGAGCAACAAAATGTGAAGGTGTTGTACCTGAGATGGCCCAGGCAATCGTCATTACCGGCAAGGCTGGGGCAGGTTTTGCCTTTTATCAAAGCTCTCATTGCATTTAAATAGCTTTAACTTAATTTGATTGTGAGCCATTTAAATCAATTAAAATTGAACAAATTTGAAAATTAAAATTAGCTAAGACGCATTCAATCTCTCAGAAATAATTGGAACTATTTAACTAATGCAGAATCATTTTGAATAGGAGTTTCCCCTTTTTTGTCAGTACTCCCCATTGACATCAATGGGGTTTCAGATACTTCACCAAGTCTGATATGCCGAAGGATCTGAGTCCCCAGCATAACTCTGGGGATTCCTAGCAAGACTGGTTTCCACCCTACTCATTTTTCCCATGCCTCTACCCCACTGTGACTTCAGCGGTGGGCCTTTCTGACAGATGCAGCCAACGAGGTCTTTGAGCAGGTCCCAGTATCACACTGCTTTGCAGAAGATGGGGGTTGTAGTGTAATGGATTCTTCTTGACCAAGCACTGTGGAGTTCTACATTATTCACAGACTAGGAGCATGAAGGAAGAACATATATTGTGACAGTCAACATTGCAATGAAGCAAAACCAGTTTTAGTAGTTGACCATGTACTTTAGGTCTTTAAGATGGCAGTGAACTTACCTTCTTAAAGTAATAATTAATCTTTATTTGCTTACATGTGTATGTTGAGTACAGTTTTTTTTGCACTACCAGTAAGTGGCAATTCTGCCTCACCTGCAGGAAAAAGAATCTCAGGATCATATGTGATGTCATACTGTACTCAGACAATAAATCCAAAATCTTCTTAACATCTAACTCAAAAGAAGCATAAACAAATATAGATGCACCCGCAGATGCTTATTTCAGTTTGAGTGGCTGAACATCAGCAGTTCCACTCAGAATCGCCTGCAACCACCAGCAGGATTTGAACCATTTTATGGAGCAGCAAACTGGATTCCAATAAGCATGAGGTGAACCTTAGACCAAGAAAAGGTGGACCTGGGAACCATTGAAATAGTGGAAGAAAAAACAACTGAGGACCAAAGTTGGTTTGGGGTCCATTACATTGATCATCAAATTTATTGGTCACCAACACAAATTAATACGAAATAAATTAGTCCAGAGGGTGCAAGAAT
The DNA here is from genome assembly GCF_036971445.1 of Narcine bancroftii. NCBI lineage: Eukaryota > Metazoa > Chordata > Chondrichthyes > Torpediniformes > Narcinidae > Narcine > Narcine bancroftii. Next base: position 176,001,863 of record NC_091472.1, read on the forward strand.
AGAGTTAGGCCACTTGGTCTGTCGAGACTACTCTTCCATTCAAATCATGGCCGGTGTGTGTATGTTTCCTTTCAAGCCCATTCTCCTGTTTTCTCCTCACAACCTTTGACAGGCTCATTAATCAAGAAAATCTCAATACCTGCTTTAAGTATACCCAATTACGACCTCCACTGCCCTCTTTGCCAAAAGATTCCACAGATTAATCACTCTTTGCCTGAGGAAATTTCTCCCATCTCGGTTCTAAAAAGGTTTATTATATTCTAATGCTGTGCTCACTTGTCTTAGACTCTCCCAATGCTGGAAACACCTTCTCCACATCTAATCCATCTAACTCTTTCAATATATGAGAGGTTTCAATGAGATACCCCTTCATCCTTCCAAGCTCCAGTGAGTTCAGGCCCAGAGCCATACATTGTCCCTCTCAATCCCAGGATCACACTTGTAAGCCTCCTCTGGACCCTCTCAAAAACTAATACATCTTTTCTCAGATATGGGGCCCAAAATTACTCACAATACTTCAAATGTACCCTGACCAGCGCCTTTAAAGGCTTTGAATTGTATCCTTGAATGAACAGTTATGAATTTTCATAGCTATTGAGCAAGAATTTCATTGGGGGGAAGCTTTGCAAACAAATCTCTGTACCTACAAATCTATTTACAGTTCTAAGTCTTGTACTTTGGAAAGAACGTAGTAGCTTGGCAGACTATTAGAAGAACTGCCAGAGTTAGATTATAAGGAAAAGTTACACTGACTGGGCTTGCATTAAATTCTATGGAATTTAAAAGTTTCACAGTTTAGTATTTTGAAATATATTGTCAATTGACACATATGCTTTCCACTTTGTCCTAAAATCAGAGCGAAGCGATTCAGCAGCAAGATTCTGAGATTCATCCATACTCAGAAGTTGGTGGATGAAAGAATTCTCTCCCACAAACTCACAGTTAATAATTTAAAATCTGACATAAGATATGAGAACATTTAGCTCTCAAAGAAAGGATTGTCATGTGTTGGAAACAAAATTAAAACTTTATTTCCTGTCTTAAAATTCCTCACTTGAGCTTTTCTGTCAAATAAACACTTCATTTCACCCTGAGGCATTTCTAAATTCTCTTGAATCAATTCCACGCTTTTTGTAACTTTTTTAGAAACAAAATCCAGCAAATTCAACTGCACATCCTCATTAGCCCATTGTTCTTTTATCAACATTAAAAGTCCTCTAACCTGATGTCCAAACACAATTTCAAAAGGGCTGAAACTTCATGAATCCTGCACAGCCTCCCTTGCTGCAAATAACAATTAATGAATACCTTCGTCCCAATCTTTTCCATTCTCCAGACAATTAATTCTCATCATATTTTTAAGAGTAGAATGAAATCTTTCCAATGCTCCCTGAGTTTCACGATAATGCGCAGATGAAGTGATCTGTTTTATTCCCAACTCATAAATCAACTGCTGAAACAACCCAGACATAAAGTTAGATCCTTGATCACTCCAGATCTCTTTAGGTAATCCAAAAACTCTGAAATATCTTTCCAGAACTTTTACCACCATTTTGACTTTAATGTTCCTTAATGGTATAGCCTCTGGAAATCTCGACACTGTACACATAATTGTTAAAAAGTATTGATTCCCAGACTTAGTTTTCGGGAAGGGACCTACACAATCCATAATAACCATAGTGAAAGGTTCCCCAACAACAGGAATAGGTTGCAATGGAGCTTCTGGAGGACCCTGGTCAGGTTTCCCCACCACCTGACAAAAGTGACATGTCTGGCACCAATTTACAACATCCTTCCTTAAACCAGGCCAGAAGAATTGTCTTATTCATGGTTTTCTTTACACCGAGATGATCAACCCAAAGGTACTGTGGGCTAGATTTAAAATTTCATTTTGGTAGTTTCTAGCAACGATCATCTAATGAATCACACCCCGCCGCCCCCAACTCTTCATTAGCAGGAATATCAAGAGGTCTCCATTTTCTCATCAACAATTCACCCTTCAAGTAATATCCACAAGCCATTTCTTTACTCTCCTGTTCAGTTACTGCTTTGTCCCTGAAGTCAACAAGATCTGTATCTGTCCCGTTGCTGAATTAACTCTTTCCTTGACAAAGAGAAATCCTTACTCTCACAATGACCCCGCTCTTTCAAGACTATTTCAAAGCACTCTATCAACTGGATCTTCCTCAGCTCTCATCATTTTCTTAGACAAAGACCTTGTTACAGCACATGCAGGATATATCTCACAATCCTCCTTAACATCATCGTTACGAGGCAGATTTGTTCATCTCTAAGCTGACTCAATTTTATCCTCTGCCAAATCATTCCCTAATAAAAATGAGACCCATGCATGGTTAACTTTGGAATTACTCCTACTACAATAGGTCCTTTAACTAATTCTGAATTCAGGACTACGTTGTGAAGAGATATTAACTCTACCTCAACTCCAACACCACTAATCAAAGTTGTGTCACGTGTGTCAGTCTTTTAATCTAGAGTTAAAACATTTCCCAACAACAATGACTGAGCAGCCCCAGTATCTCTAAGAATTTTAACTGGAACCTATGATTCTCACTCCTTTACTGAAACCAAGCCCTCTGACACAAAAGGTTTGAAAACATCTGTTCTCCTTAAATTCAACTGTCTGAATACATGGTTCTGGTAAACCCTCCTTTTCTCATCTCTTTTTCAATACTAGACAATTCGCAATAACATGACCAGATTTCTTACAAAAATGACACACAAATCCAGAACTTCTGTCCTTTCCCATCTTACCTTCATCTTTTCTCTTAACATTCTCTCCAGATTTAATTCCAGACTTACTCATCTGCTCTACATTCACCATCTGAACAGGCTTATTAATTTGTTCCACATTAACTCTCTGAAAATGCCTACTGTTCTGAAATGTATTTTTGTGAATTAGGGCAAATTCATCTGCTAATCTAGCAATTTGCCACCATCTCCACACATCTCTCTCATCCAGGTATAATTTAAACTCATTTGGAACACACCAGCAGCAATAGATATTCACCAAGACAAATGGTTACCGAAACAAAAGTTGCTTTTAATTATCTTTAAACAGGAAAACAGAATCACACTTTAACTTATAACTATTGAATTAACTAACCTAGCTTAGCCCCCTTCTAATTCTAAGCGCACATTTATGCAATGTGTGTGTAAGTTCAGAAAAGTTCTTTAGTTCACAGCCCAATCTCACTTATCATTCCTCCAAGTTCATTGGTTGCAGGCAATTCTGATACTGAGCACAGAATTTAACATTTATAAAATTCACCAGGCTTTGGTGCTTGAAAGGTAAATGGCTACTGCTCAGGAAGGCTCTCATCGGTTTTCAGAGATTTGTTGTACATTTACTTCCATCAGCCACTTCAGTGTCTTACCGAAGAAACTTGCCCACTCAGGGTTCTCCAGATGATAACCTCTTTCTTTCAGGTCACCACAAATTGCCCTTTTGTTTCTCTTATTCCAAGTGAAACATGAGACAGCCAGTCTTCTCCTCTTGCATGAACCACATGACCAGGATAAACTAAGCACTCACAAACTGTCTTTCAAATGAGGTTTTCCACAAGCTTGCCAGCTTGTCCTGTTCCAGTCCCAGTTGCCATTGCTGACTGTAACACTGTAGAAGTGATCTCTGTGAGAAAGGCTGTTTGACTCCCTTTGATTGCCAAACCACATGACCCACTTAGAACAGCTCCAGACAATCTGCGGTTCCAACAGGATCTTTCATCTGTTGCCTTTTTGTAAACAACAATCCATTAGTGAAGTCTCTTGGGCACTCTCCAAAGCTCTTGCAAAGGCTATGAGGCCGCTAGGTCTAGCATTAGCAGAGCTCCAGTATTTCAAATAAGATTTGTTTTAAAGTGTTTGTATGTGACCTATTCTAACAAACCTTTCCCAACTTATCTCCCAAAAACATATCTATATACTCTGTCACAACAGTTTCCGCATTCCATTACCATGCATTAGAGAGCTGAGACAGAGAGGAAGTCCCTCAAACAACAGAGGGGGGAAGTAATGGCAAGGTGCCAGTGGTAGCATGGTGCTAAATATAGAATGAATGTAACAATGTACAATGATGGACATGTATGGATAGAGGTGGGGAAGATGTGGATGGAAGTTGTGGAAGTGGTTAAGGTCCTCAATGAATACCTCTCTTCAGTGTTCACCAAGGAGGGGGACCTTGATGATGTTGAGCACAATATAGCTGGGGATAATGTTCTAGAGTATGTTGCTATTAAGAGAGAGGATGTGTTGGAGCAGTTAAAATGCATTAGGACAGATAACTCCCCAGGGCCTGATTCCCTAGGCTGTTCCACGAGGGAGAAGATTGTTGCGCCTCTGGCTAGGATCTTGTTATCTACAGGAATGGTACCAGAGGATTGGAGGGTGGCAAATGTTGCCCCCTTGTTCAAAAAAGTTAGTAGAGAATGTCCAGGAAATTATAGACCAGTGATTCTTACATCTGTGGTGGGCGAGCTGTTGGAAAGGATTCCTAGAGATAGGATGTATGGGCATTTAGAGAATCATGATCTGATCAGGGACAATCAGCATGACTTTGTGAAGGGAAGATCATGTCTCACAAGCCTGATAGAGTTCTTTGAGGAGAGGACCAGACATATTGATGAGGGTAGTGCAGTGGATGTAGTCTATATGAATTTTAGTAAGGTATTTAACAAGGTTCCACATGGTAGGCTTATTCAGAAAGTCAGAAGGCATGGGATCCAAGGAAGCTTGGCCATGTGGATTCCGAATTGGGTTACCTGTAGAAAGCAGATGGTGGATGGAGAAGATTCAGATTGGAGGGTTGTGGTTAGAGGAGTCCCTCAAGGATTAGTTCTGGGACCTCTGCTTTTCGTGATTTTTATTAATGACTTAGATGAGGGGGTAGGAGGGTAGGTTTTCAGATGGCACAAAGGTGGGTGATGTTGTGAATAATGTAGAGGATTTTAGGATATTGCAGCGGAACATTGATAGGATGCAGAGCTGGGCTGAGAAGTGGCAGATGGAGTTCAATCTGGAGAAGTGTGAGGTGGTACGCTTTGGAAGGATAAACTCCAAGGCAGAGTGCAGGGTTAATGGCAGGATTCTTGGTAATGTGGAAGAGCAGAGGGATCTGTGGGGGTCTACGTCCACAGATCCCTGAAAGTTGTCTCACAGGTAGACAGGGTAGTTAAGAAAGCTTTTGAGGTGTTAGTTTTCATAAGTCAAGGGATTGAGTTTAAGAGCCGCAAGGTAAAGATGCAGCTCTACAAAACTCTGGTTAGATGACACTTGGAGTACTATGTCCAGTTCTGGTCACCTCATTATGGGAAAGATGGGGAAATGTTGGAAAGGGTGCAGAGGAGATTTAACAGGATGCTACCTGGTTTAGAGACCTTGCACTATGAGCAGAGATAAAGGGAGGTAGGACTTTACTCTTTGGAGAGGAGGAGGCTGAGAGGAGACATGATAGGGGTATATAAGATATTAAGAGGAATGGATAGAGTGGGCAGCCTGCGCCTCCTTCCCAGGGCACCACTGCTCAATACAAGAGGGCATGGGTTTAAGGTAATGGGTGGGAAGTTCAAGGGAGAAATTAGAGGAAGGTTTTTCACCCAGAGAGTGGTTGGTGCATGGAATGCACTACCCGTGGTGGAGGCAAGTACAATGGTGAATTTCAAGAGATTACTCGACAACCAATGGAGGATTTTAAAGTGGATGGTTATGTGGGAGGCAGGGTCTAAAGGTCAGCACAGCATTGTGGGCAGAAGGGCCTGTACTGTACTGTTCTATGTTATGTTCTGTGATATAACACCAAAGATGTGAAAATATTTTGAACAGTTTTCTTTTTATAACTAATTTACTGTGAATAAAGTTTATTTTTTAAAAAAACAAAATCTGTCTCATATTTTAGTACATTCGCAAGGTCCTGAGGAAGCAGGATTAACATATTTTACACTTAATTCTTACTGCCATTTAGTTTTTCGTATATTTCAAAACATTTTATACATTAAGTCCCTTAATTGGGGAAATGAAGAGTGCACAGTTTAAACCAAAACTTAGGAGCTAATTTGGCTCCTGAAGATCAATCATATTGGACAAATGAGGAATTAGCATTAATTGTGAGACCAGGATTAAGGAGTGAATCAGGCATTAAACCTTTAGGATTTATATGTACAGAACTAATATAAATCATTTATGCAGCTCTGAAAACAAAATAAGATGATGTTGTTGGCAAAATGATGTTTCCTCTCACACTTCATTTCTCCAGAATAGAATTCGCATAAATGATACCAACATTTGTCTGCCCTGATTGTGTCCTGAGGCAAGACCTTGACCCAAAATGTCCCTCTGCCTCCATTCCACAAATGTTGCCTGAGCCACTGAATTCTTCCAGCAATTTGTTTTTTTTTGCTCCAGATTCCAGTATCTGCGGCCTCATGTGTGTACACCATTTTACAAAGCTCATTTCCTCTGAAAGCAATTTTTTTGCACCCACATTCAAACTACCTTCTTTGTCTTCAATAAGATTTGTGATCACCTCCAGTTTTAAATAGAACCTTGCTCGTGGACATTAATTGCTTTTCCCCTGATGGTCATGGTTGGGGAAACTCTCATGTTATTCCCAGAAGCTGATGTTGAGCCATGCCTCATCTCACAGGCAACCCAAATGACTGCTCACTGTTGTATTGAAGGTGATGCTCAAACTTCATATTTAAAGAAAGGCGATTTCATCCTCTTTTCCTTCCACTGACAGGAACAGGTACAGTGAGCACCAGCAACCTGCATTAGAGCCTTCAACAAGTTGACAGCATTCACAGACTATACTCACATATAACCAGTTACAGCACAGAAACAGGCCAGAGTGGCCCTACTAGTCCGTGCCGAACATCATCTCCCACTTAGTCCCACTGATCCGCATTTGGCCCATAACCCTCCACACCTCTCCCGTCCATGTACCTAATCCTACTTATCCTTGAATACTAACATCAATCTCGCTTCTACCACGACTCCCAGAAGTTCATTCCATACTCCCACCGCCCTCTGCAGGAAGAAATTTCCCCTTTTCCCTTAAACTTCTCCTTTTACATAAAGTCCATGCCCTCTTGTTTGAATTTCCCCCACTTTCAATGGAAAAAGCCTATCCACATTGACTCTATCTGTCCCCCTTATAAATTTGAACACTTCTATCAAATCGCCCTTCTACACTCCAGAGAATAAAGTCCCTGCCTGCTCAACCGTTCACTGTAACTCAAACCCGAAAATCCCGGCAACATTCTCGTAAACCTCCTCTGCACTCTCTCTATCTTGTTTATATCCTTTCTGTAATTCGGTGACCAAAACTGCACACAATATTCCAAATTTGGCCTCACCAATGTCTTATACAATTTCAACATAACATCCTAACTCCCATATTCTATACTCTGATTTATGAAGTCAACATACTAAATGCCTTCGTCACCACCCCATCCACATGTGATTCAACTTTCAGGGAATTATGTACCATGATTCCTAAATCCCTTTGTTCCATTGCACTCCTTAATTGTCTACCATTTAATGTGTATGTCCTATTTTGATTAGTAACTCACATTTATCAGTATTAAACTCCATCTGCCATCTTCTAGCCCACTCTTCTTTAACTGTCCTATATCACCCTGTAAGCTTTGATAATCTTCCTCACTATCCACAAGACCTCCAACCTTTGTATCAACTACAAATTTACTAATCCAATTTGCCACCCTTTCATCTAGATCAGGGGTGTCAAACTCAAATTCACGGAGGGCCAAAATTAAAAACTTGGACTAAGTCGAGGGCCGAAAATTTTCAACAACATCTGCATGTTTTCTCTTCTTTCAACATATGTAATGTTAAACTTTAGGATATAACTTTAGGAGGATAATGCTACAGGTAGCTCAAGTTCACCCTTTGCTTGACCTGAGGGAAACCTATTTGGTCCCTGTGGAGATGTAGTCAGCATTCACAGGCTGTGTCCATTTTGGCCTGCATCAGGACTCAGCATTTCCTGCTCACTCCTCAGGCTCTAGGCCTCTATTCACCCTCAACCCACCATCCCTCTACCTGACCAGTCCTTTACCCAACCTCTACTCACACCTCACTCCACTCGCTCTGCCTCTACCCACCCCATCCTATACACACCCCTCTACTGCCTCTCCCCTCAACCTGTTCCTCCCTCTACCCATCTCTCACCCTCTAATCATCCCTCCCCTACTCGCCCTGCCCCTCCCCTTTCACCTCTTCCCTATCCACCCCTCCTTCTACTCATCCCTCCCTCTAACTGCCCCTCACACCACCATAACTTCCCCTGCCCATTACTCCTCACCTACACCCTCTGCCCACCCTGCTTACCCACCCACTCAGGCCCAGCGCGCTGCCGATCAGCCTTTGTGGACAGCCACCATCTCTCTTCACATGCAGGGCCGAACCAGCCGTCCCTGGGGTCCACGCGGGTGCAAGCGCTGAAGGCTGTGGCGACCGGGAGAAGTGCGCTCACGCTGTGGAAGGGCTGTCCGGTGCCAGTCGCGCGGGGCTTGCGCTGCCCGGGGGCCGTGCGCCACCTGCCATGCCCGTCGCGCCAACAGGAAATCACAGGCGCTTGCCCTTCCGCCGCACCGCTCGACAGGTGGGAGAAGTGACTGGTTGTGCGGGGAGCCTTCCAACTGGCTTGCCGGCTGATGACATCGACAGACTTCTCGTTAAAATTTCTCGTGTTACAATGGGGAAGGATGTGCAATGAAGGAGGAGGATGGTGGGGGTGACATTACCAAAAAACAGCATCGGCTCTCGCTGCAGGGCGGGCCACCTCTAATACATTTTTGAAATGATCTTGCGGGCCAAATATAATTATATCGTGGGCCAAATTTGGCCCGCGGGCCAGAGTTTGACATGTGTGATCTAGATTGTTAATATATATGACAAACAGCAGTGGATCCAGTACCAATCCCTGAGGCACTCCACTCAACACCTGCCCCCAATTTGACAAACAATTTTCCACCACTACTCTCTGGCATTCCTCATCCAACCATTGTTGAATCCATCTCACTACTTCATCATTAATACCTAATCAACCTTATCAAAAGCCTCACTAAAGTCCAAATAGACAACATCCACCACCTTGCCCCATCAACCTTTTTAGTAACCTCCTCGAAAAACTCTATAAGATTTGTTAGACAAGATCTACCACGTACAAAACCATGCTGACTACTCCGAATCAATCCCTGTCTTTCCAAATTGTTGTATATACCATCTATTAGAACACTTTCCATTAATTTACCCACCACTGACGTTAGGCTTACAGGCCTATAATTACCAGGTTTACTTTTGGATTTTTTTTGAACAACGGAACAACGGAACAACATGAGCCACCCTCCAGTCCTCCGGCACTTCCCCCTTGGCCAGTGACATTTTAAATATCTCTGTCAACACCCCCACTATTTGTTCACTAACCTCCCTCAGGGCCCTAGGGAATATTTTGAGAGGACCTGGAGATTTATCCTCTTTGATCTTTTTCAATAAAGCCAACTCTACCTCCTCAGTATGAGCTCCCTACCATATTTCTTCATTTCATCTGGCTCAATATTCTTTTCCTTAGTGAATACTGAAGAAAAAAATTGTTTGAAATTTCACCCATCTCCTCTGGCTTCTCACAGAGCCTACCACCCTCATCTTCAAGGGGTCCAATTTTATCCCTCACTATTCTTTTACTTTTAATGTACCTATAGAACCCCTTCTGATTTATTTTTAATTTTCCTGCCAAAGCAGCTTCATATCTCGTTTTAGCCGGTCTAATTTCCTTCTTAAGATTTTTTAAAAATCTCCTTATATACCTCAAGCAGTTCATCCCTTCCTTGCTGTTTTTACCTGTTGTACACATCCCTCTCCCTCCAAACCAAGTTCCCAATATCTTTTGAAAACCAAGGCTCCCTACTGTTTCTAACCTTTCCTTTAATCCGCACAGGGACATACCAATTCTGCACTCTCAGAATGTCCTCAGAGAATCTCCCTGTTAACCTCCTGCTGAAGTACTAATCGCTATACTCAATGGTTTTGGGGGCCCCAGTGTGTCAAATATGTGTCTTGCAGGCTCTTCTCTTAATAGAGTGTCCTTGCCATTCTGAACCCCTTTCCTCTTCTAGGAAAATCCCCAAACCACTGCAACATCCACCCACTCAGTAGCAACACTTTCCAGTAGCTGAAAGAGTGTTGTTTTATTGGTGTACACTCTAAGAGTTAAGTCACATGCTGACAATGGCAAGGAACATTGATGTATCAATGGGGAATATTACTTTAAAAACAACAATGTCAAATTCTGTGCTGCATTGCATAGGAAGAACCACAATTAAACCATCACTATTTGGTGGCTAATATTTTAGTTTCCATTGTAGCATCATCCCTGAGTGCTGCACACTGATCACTTGCAATAGGCTGCCTAGTGCTGGGACCAGGCAGCTTCCATCATGAGTGACAACACTAGCATTCAAGTTGTTCAGAGATGTCACAGCAGTGAAGCAATTTATTGTCCAACTGGTTCACAGGAGTACTGGTGCGCTTGTTCGCAGGGAAGGACGTTGGCCAGTGGAGTATGAATCTACTATCCACTCAGCCCCAAAACACTTTTGCTTCAGCAGATCATTGTGACTCCAAACACCAAAAAAATGGATGAAACATTCTTGAGATTAATAAAGTACCGGAACAAAAAATTTAGAGGAATTTTCTTGATGCTCCACTATTTAAAATGTTTGTTCAAAACTGCCGAGCGAAAATTAAATGGCAAGACTCAAAGTAAATAGGAAAAGAAATAAGCAAATGTTTTACAGAACATTATTTTGGAGTTGGAACATCAAGCAGGACTGCTTAAAATAAAGAAATTAACATTAGAGCTCCATTCTGGAGGTTCACTTAATTTAGAAAAAGTCTGGAGAAATATTGCATAACTTTAGTCAATTAAGGACAAAGGCCAATTTGGTTACAGATACTGGCCTCATTAGCTCAATAGGCATGACTCATTGGGGACTTTTTAGCTGTTTATAATTTCAATTTTTAATTGACCCTCTGCAAATTGTAAATAAGTGAAGCCTGCAATAACCAAGTTACATGGTTTAGACATCACAAAAAAAAAGACCACCATAGGAGCCCATTGAGTCTGCCCTGTCATTTATTCATGAGCTGATCATTTTCCCACTCAGTCCCACTGCCCGGCCTTCTCCCTATAGCCTTTGATGACCTGGCTAATCAAGAACCTATCAATCTCTGTCTTAAATACACCCAATGACCTGGCCTCCACAGCCACCTGTGGCAACAAATTGCATAGATTTACCACCCTGGTTAAAGAAATTCCTCCACAGCGGAAGCCCTTCAAACTTGAAGTTGTTCCCTCTTGTCCTAGTCTCTCCCACCAGGAAACGACCTTTCTATATCTACTCTTTTAGCTCTTTGGACTCCATGTCCTGGTTTTCTGGGACGACCAACAAGCGCATATACTCCATGTCCCGGTTTTCCAGAACTGGTTTTATACCCAACCACCAGTTAGTTCATATTTCACTTTACTAGTGTAGAGGTTTACCCATGGACCCAGTCTTGAGTATATATTATGAAATGTTTAAAATACCCAGAGTCCAAAGGGTTAAAAATCAATCAGATTTCTTTGAAAAATTAGATCTTATGATCTTACTTGATCTATTCACAATGAATAAATGCTTTTCTTGCCATTTTTCAAGGACATAAGGAACAGTTGCTGGCTGCTTATTCTACATTCTATCTTGACCCAACAGAAAGCATTGTGCTGCTTGGTTTGCCTGGATTGATAAACTACTTCTAACTATCAAGGGGATTGCAACTTCTTGGCAAGATACAATAATGACACACTAAATGGTGCCATGACAGACACAGAAGAGAGAGAAGATAAATAAAGACTAACCCGGCTTGATCTTATGCCATGGTTATGTACACTGAAGGAAGCAAAGGAACAGGAGATTGTATAGGAGATGGGAATGTGTGTGTTAGAGGCAGAGTCTGCAGTTGATGAATTGATCAACATGGTACATTAGTTCAAGTAATTTAAGTTAGTTAATGCAAACTGAAGGATAGCGAGTGTGACATATTTGACAAATATTTAAACATCATTTAAATTGTTTCACACATTAAAAAATTGTATGAAGCAAAAAATGAATGATGAAATATGACAACAAAGATGAATAAATTTTATACCCTGTGGTGAAAAGGCAATGTGCTGCTGAGATGGTGTTTTTCAGCAAATTGGCAACTTCTTTTTAAAGGCCATTAGTTGAAAGCAATGGTAAACTATAAATCATTAGTATATTAATACATCACCAATGCAAGTTTAAATTTAATTTTGTCCTAACCAGCTGAAAAACAATCTAATCACAGAGATACAATATAAAGGTAGTAGGAAGGTGAACCTCACAGTGCCTTGGAGGACATTTAACATTGAACATCAGGAACATAGAGCTGATTCAGTGGAAGACCAACCGACTGAAACAAAATAATCTCCTGATCTCACTTCCAAGTTGAAATCAATGAAATGGTTGGACCTGTGGAATCTACTGGTTAGTGAAGCGGTTAGCACAACTCTATTACAGTGCCAGTGACCTGGGTTCGAATCCTCGCTGTCTATAAGGAACATGTACATCTTCTCTGCATGGGTTTCTTCCAGAAGCTCCGGTTTCCTCTCACCCTCCAAAACATACGGGGTTTCAAGGTTAATTGGTGTATTTGGGTGGAATGGGCTTCTGGGTCGGGAGAGCCTGATACCCTATGTCCAAATTTGACATTTAAATGTAAAAATGTACCGGTTAATCTCCCTTCATTTCAATCACAATGTAATAGAGGGACAAGATCATTAGAAAGCCGTCTTCAATCAGGCCACATTGAGATGGAAGGAACTGCTGGTAGATTAATAAAAGATGGTTCAGTAACAGCACATTCAAACTGACTGATGGCAAGTAATGAATTTCACTGGCTGACTTTTACCAATAGCAAAAAGACTGATTTTAGTGATTTGTGCCATTGTGTCATTACTGTGTGAGACAAATCCCAAATAGACCATTACATCAAGCCCTGTAACAAGTTTAATGAGAATTATAGATGAGATATTTAAACTAATATGCTTCTTAAAGGGTGAATGTTTAAACGGTAGGCTGATTTTAATACCATATTGTTTAAAATCCACATCTCTGAAGGTAGGAGCTCATGTGGATTGGGTGGTGAAGAAGGCCTTTAGTATGCTTGCCTATATAAATCAGTGCATAGAATATAGGAGTTGGGAAGTAATGATGAAACTGTTCAAAGCATTGGTGAGGCCAAATTTAGAGTACTGTGTGCAGTTCTGGTCACCGATTTATAGGAAGGATATTAACAAGATTACAGAGAGTGCAGAGAAGATTTACAAAAATGTTGCCAGGGTTTCAGCATCTGGAATACAAGAAAAGATTGAGCAAATTAGGTCTTTATTCCTTGGAACGTAGAAGGCTGAGAGGGGATTTGATAGAGGTGTTTAAGATAATGAGAGGGATAGATAGAGTTGATGTGGAAAGGCTTTTCCCATTGAGAGTAGGAGAGAAGGATACAAGAGGTCGTGGGTTGAGAGTTGACGGGCAAAGGTTTAGGAGTAACATGAGGGGGAACTTCTTTACTCAGAAAGTGGTTACTGTGTGGAATGGGATTCCAGGAAAGGTGGTGGAGGCAGGGTCAATTTTGTCATTTAAGGAAGAGTTGGATAAGTATATGGATGGGAGGGGATGGAGGGATATGGGCAGGGTGCTGATAAGTGGGATTAGAGGAGGGTACTTGGATCAGTGCGGACTAGAAGGGCCAAAATGGCCTGTTTCCATGCTGTAATTGTTATTTGGTTATATGGTTATCTGTGAACCAAGGTGCACCAAACAGCTTGCTCTAAAGCTGAGTTTCTGTCCTGGATTGAATTAAGGTCAGAATTAAGAATAAACTTTCATCACGTGTACTGATGTCCTTCATATATTGCATAAAATGTGTTTTTGATTGAGGGACATAGATAAAGGCCCAAAGTCTTGTGAATTTCCTACTGGAAAAACCATCTGTCTTTCTCTTACAAATGCACAGGTAATACTGTATTCTGGTAGATAATGAGTCACCTTACTTATTAATCAGCTTAATACATGTCATATGCTTTTAACCTACTTCTGCTGGTCTTGCTTGATATCATTTGCTCTCAATTAACATGAAAGTATTGGAGAATTCTTTCTTCAGGTGCTACACATGGCTAGTGTACGATGATCTGAAATGTATTCAAGGCATGTGCAGCATCAAAGCTTGTCCATTCAATAAATGTTTTGATGAAAATTCTTTCATCTGACATCTGATTTTTCTCTCCATTGATGCTGCCTAACCTGTCGAGTATTTTCAGCATTTCTCCTTTATGGTAGATTTTCACCATCTGATGTATTTTCCTTTCAGGCCATGGTTAATTTCCACAGCACTCCCCTATGAGGAATATTTATCCTGAAGAAGCTCTTTTCTTTTTATTATCATTGTTTCTGTAATCACATATTCAAAGGTGCTTCCTTCTGGTAATCTCAGTCTGTTTCCCAATTTATCCTTTAAGTAGGTTTTCAGTTGGTGGTATGCAAACATTGTACCATGAGTTATTCCATATTTGTACTTCATTTGTTCAAATGTTAATAAATTATTTCCCAAAAAGCAATTTTCTATTCTTTTAAGTCCTTTTCTCTCCCATTCTCTAAAGGAAAGGTTATCTATTGAAAAAGGGATTAGCTGATTTTGTGTCAATAATAATTTTGGTAGTTGGTAACTTGTTTTTTTCCTTTCTAAGTGAATCTTCTTCCAAATGTTGAGCAGATGGTGCAGTACTGGTGAGCTTTTATATTGCACCAGCTTTTGATTCCACTTATAAAGTATATGTTCCGGTACCTTCTCCCCTATTTTATCTTAGTCTAATCTGGTTTTCCTCTTGTCTGATAAAAATCTGATAAATACCTTAATTGTGCTGCTCTATAATAATTTTTAAAGTTTGGTAACTGCATACCACCTTGGTTGTACCACTATGTTAATTTATCTAACACTATCCTCAGTTTTCCCCCTTTCCATAAATATTTCTTTATTATCCTCTTTAGTTAATTGAAGAGTTTCTCCGTTAAGGGAATTTGTAATGATTGAAATATGTATTGTATCCTTGGGAAGACATTCATTTTAATGCAATTTACCCTCCCTATCAACGTTAGTGCTAATTCTTTCCAATGTTCTAAGTCTTCCTGTAATTTCTTTATTAATGGCTGATTTATAATGAACATGTACATCAAGCTGCAAGAGAAGAAAAATTATGAAATAAGCTATAAACCCAAACAAAAGTGGGAAAAAGATTTAAACATAAAGATAAAAAATGAAACATGAAAAAAGTTATGCTCTGGAACTATGAAGACTATAATAAACACAAGGTTACGCATGATACAATATAATTGGTTACACAAGCTATATACCATGCCCCAAAAGTTAAATAAATGGGGCCCAACAATATCAGATAGATGTTTTCGCTGTAAGAAGGAAACGGGAACAACAGTACATGCAATTTGGGCATGTGAGAAAGTGGAAAAGTTTTGGGAAGATCTAAATCAGATATTAAATAAAATCACAAAAAGCAACATACCAAAAAATCCAGAGATCTTTCTTCTAAGTAATATAAGAAGTAAAGAATTAGGCCTCAAACTGGATGAAGAGCCAAAAAGATTTATTATGATAACATTAGCTGTAGCAAAAAAATGTATAATGTCAACTTGGAAATCAGAAGAGAGCCTCAGAGTACAGCAATGGTACAAAGAAATGAATAAGTGCATTCCATTGGAAAAATAACATATAATTTAAAAAATAAAGTCACATTATTTGAACAAATTTTGGAACTGTACATGGAACATAACAGAGAGGGCTTGCCTCGGACCTCCATCCCCTAAAACGATAAAATGATAAGAAGACAAAATGACTTGATCCAGTGTGTAAAAGTAGATGACACAATTTTCTTGTTTATTTTCATTGTGTGATGACATTGTTTAATGGTTTTATTGTACTGTATATGTTGCAGACGATGCCGCTTTAGTTGCCCATTCAGAGCCAGCTCTTCAGCGCTTGACGTCCTGTTTTGCCAAAATGTTTGGCCTGGAAGTCAGCCTGAAGAAAACGGAGGTCCTCCATCAGCCAGCTCCCCACCTTGACTACCAGCCACCCCACATCTCCATCGGGCACACAAAACTCAAAACGGTCAACCAGTTTACCTATCTCGGCTGCACCATTTCATCAGATGCAAGGATCGACAACGAGATAGACAACAGACTCGCCAAGGCAAATAGCGCCTTTGGAAGACTACACAAAAGAGTCTGGAAAAACAACCAACTGAAAAACCTCACAAAGATAAGCGTATACAGAGCCGTTGTCATACCCACACTCCTGTTCGGCTCCGAATCATGGGTCCTCTACCGGCATCACCTACGGCTCCTAGAACGCTTCCACCAGCGTTGTCTCCGCTCCATCCTCAACATTCATTGGAGCGCCTTCATCCCTAACATTGAAGTACTCGAGATGGCAGAGGCCGACAGCATCGAGTCCACGCTGCTGAAGATCCAGCTGCGCTGGGTGGGTCACGTCTCCAGAATGGAGGACCATCGCCTTCCCAAGATCGTGTTATATGGCGAGCTCGCCACTGGCCACCGTACACCAAAGAAGAGGTACAAGGACTGCCTAAAGAAATCTCTTGGTGCCTGCCACATTGACCACCGCCAGTGGGCTGATATCGCCTCAAACCGTACATCTTGGAGCCTCACATTTCAGCGGGCAGCAACCCTCTTTGAAGAAGACTCCAGAGCCCACCTCACTGACAAAAGACAAAGGAGGAAAAACCCAACATCCAACCCCAACCAACCAACTTTCCCCTGCAACCGTGTCTGCCAGTCCTGCATCGGACTTGTCAGCCACAAACGAGCCTGCAGCTGACATGGACATTTACCCCCTCCATAAATCTTCGTCCGCGAAGCCAAGCCAAAGAAGATGTTGAACTTTTAATGGGTTTGGAGAGGGGTGGGAAGGGGGGAGGGAAGATAGGGGGGGGGGAAAGGGGAGAAAATGCCACTGTGTATATTTAAGAGGGAAATGTTTGTATGCATTTTGATTGATATGGTTCACAGTGTGAAAAATTTTTTAAAATTAATTTAAAAAAAAGCTCTTTTCTTCTTCCACTGGGACTTGCCCTATTTTCTTTCATGTTGTCCATCCCAAAGTCTCCCTTTTTGATTTACCAAGACTTACTTCTATGACCACTTCTCTTTCTTTCAGAATCAGAATTTATAGTCAGGAGCAGGTCATGAAATTAATTGTTTTGCAGCAGGCATCACAGTGGAAATGTTTATCTCAACCACATTACAAAATAAATAAAAAATAGTGCAAAAGAAAAAAAGAGAGATTAAGATAGTGTGCAAGGTTTATTGTTCATTCAGGAATCTCATGGCAGCGGGGAAGAAGCTGTCCTTGTGCCGCTGAGTGCTCATCTTCAGACTCCTATACCTTTTCCCCAATGGTTGCAGAGTGAGAGGGCATGGCCTGGGTGGTGGGGGTCCTTGAGGATATAAACTGTTTTCTTAAGACTCTACCTCTTGTAGATGTCCTTAATGGAGTGGTCTGGTGCCTGTGATGTTGTAGGCCGAGTTAACAAACCTCTGGAGATTTTTCTTGTCCTTAGAGTTGGCGCTTTCATACCAGCCAGTGATGCAACCTGCCAAAATGCTCTCCATAGTACACCTGTAGAAGTTTTTGAGAGTATTTGGTGACATACTGAATCTCCTTAACCTCTGCACAAAGTATAGCCGCTGGCAAGCCTTCTTTGTGATACCATTGACATGGAGACTCACCCAGGACAGATCCTCAGAGACGTTGAAGTTCTTGATCTTCTCCACTGCTGACCCCTTGAGGAGGATTAGTTTGTGCTCTCCTGGTTTCCTCCTGAAGTCCACAACCATCTCCTTGGTTTTGCTAACATTGAGAGCAAAGATTGATGTGACAATCTTTGGGTAGAGTGAGTAGAGCCTCGTAAGGTTGTAGTTGATGCCAAAATTGATGGTGTAGTGAAGCAGGTGGTCTAAGGTGTTAAATCAACTCAGAAAGTGTGAAAAGGAATGGTAAATGTAATCTAACTCATAAGTGCAAAAAGTGGTACAATTTGGGAAGTTAAAGGAGGTCAGGAGTGTGGTGGAACAGAGACCTTGGGATACAGGTATATAGTTCACTGAACGTGGCAACAAAGTTGGACATGGTGCTGCAGAGGAAATGTGGCACATATTGCCTTCATTGGAAAGAGCGTTGATTACAAAAGTTGGAACATCATATTATAACTATTCAAGAGATTTGTGAGATCAAAACTGGAATTTTGTGCACTGTTCTGGTCATCATACTCTAGAAAGGAGATGATTAAGCTAGAGAGGGTGCAGAAAAGATTCACAAGGATGTTGCCAGGAACGGGAGGACTTGAGTTATAGGGAGAGACAGGATAAGCTAGAATTATTTTCCCTGGAGCTGAAGGGTGACCTTAAAGAAGTTTATAAAATTATGAGTGGCCATAGGCCTTTTTTTCTCCAGGGTAGGGGAATCTAAAACGGGAAGGTGAGAGGGGAGAGAGATCATGGGGTCTTGAGCAGTAAGTTTTTCCACAGAGTTTTATGGAATGAACAGCCAGGGGAAGTGGTGGAGGTGGGTACAATAACATTGTTTCAAGACATTTAGACAAGTTTGTGGAGAGGAAAGGCTGAGGAGGATATGGGCCTGACCATCACAAGTGGAAGCCACCTTGGTCAGCATGGACAGGGTTGACCAAAGGGCCCCAATCAGTTGGGCACATCTCTAAAACTGTATTATTCTGCAAGAGCCATGTTTAGAGACGGAATTTATGAAGAATAACGTGCTGCACGAGGATATTCATGCTGAAAGGCAATACATAACTTTTAATATGCCACGGCAAAGCTACAAAATATGCCAGAAGAAAAAGCACAGATTTCATTATTGGTCAATTCCTTCAGCAGTAATATCAAGAAGGGGGAGACGGCGGCCCCGGCCTCGGTCGAGTGAGGCAGGCGGAGGCCCCGGTCCGGACAGGGAGTGGGAGGTGGCGGCCCCAGTCCGGGCACAGGGAGAGCAGCAGCGGCCCCGGCCCCGGTCCGGGCGAAGGGTAGACGGCGGCGGCCCCGATTCGGGCAGGAGCAAGGGGGAGACGGCGGCCCCGGCCTCGTTCGAGTGAGGCAGGCAGAGGCCCCGGTCCGGACAGGGAGTGGGAGGCGGCGGCCCCAGTCCAGGCACAGGGAGAGCAGCAGCGGCCCCGGCTCCGGTCCGGGCGAAGGGTAGACGGCGGCGGCCCCGATCCGGGCAGGAGCAAGGGGGAGACGGCAGCCCCGGCCTCGGTCGAGTGGGGCAGGCGAAGGCCCCGATCCGGGCAGAGAGTGGGAGGCGGCGGCCCCAGTCCAGGCACAGGATGAACTGCGGCGGCCTCGGCCCCGGTCCGGGCAGTATGGACCGACCTAGGAGGGGAGGCAGGCCCCTCCAGCCCGGGTAAGAAACCTGCATAGGAGAAGGCCACTCCGATATTAAACCTACGACCCAAGGACCTCGCTGCCACATCCCAGCTTGCTTGGCCACGGCACACGAACCATGGGTGTAAAGGGTGGGGCCAGTACTGCGCGCACTGCACTCCACCTAAAAGCTCCTTTGCGCAGGCCCGAGGACAGGTCCACGTCCTCCCCCTCCACGTCCTCCCCCTCCACGTCCTCCCCCTCCACGTCCTCCCCCTCCACGTCCTCCCCCTCCACGTCCTCCCCCTCCACGTCCTCCCCCTCCACGTCCTCCCCCTCAAAAGATGCTCACAAACTCAAGCTAGCATGCTGGAACATCAGAACCATGCTAAACAAGGCTGACAGCCACCGACCTGAACGTCGGTCTGCCCTCATTGCACATGAACTCCTCAGACTTGACATCGACATAGCCGCTCTCAGTGAAGTCCGCCTGGCAGATGTAGGCATCCTCCAAGAACGTGGCGCGGGCTACACACTCTACTGGTCTGGCAAGCCTTCGGATGAACGACGCCTATCTGGTGTAGGCTTCATGGTCAAGAGCTTCATTGCCTCCAAACTCGAAAACCTTCCAACAGGCCTCTCGGACCGAATCATGTCCATGCGACTCCCACTTCAAAACAAGCGTCACATCACCCTCATCAGTGTCTATGCTCCAACCCTCCAGGCGGAACCAGCAGAAAAGGACAAGTTCTACACCGACCTGCGCAACCTCATCCAACGTACCCCTACAGCCGACAAGGTTGTCATCCTGGGCGACTTCAACGCTCGTGTCGGCAAAGACTCAGAAACCTGGCCAGGAATCCTGGGCAAGCATGGCGTTGGCAAGTGCAACGACAATGGGCGCCTCCTGTTGGAGCTCTGCGCAGAACAGCGATTTGTCATTACAAAAACCTTTTTTCAGCAGAGGGACAGCCTTAAGACCACCTGGATGCATCCCCGATCCAAACACTGGCACCTCCTGGACTACATCCTGGTGCGAGAAAGTGACAAACGAGATGTGCTCCACACCAGGGTCATGCCTAGCGCGGAATGCCACACTGACCACCGGCTGGTTCGCTGCAAGCTCAACCTTCACTTCAAGCCAAAGCCCAGGAACAATAAAACCCCCAGAAAGAGGTTCAATGTTG
This sequence comes from Narcine bancroftii, assembly GCF_036971445.1. Classification (NCBI taxonomy): domain Eukaryota; kingdom Metazoa; phylum Chordata; class Chondrichthyes; order Torpediniformes; family Narcinidae; genus Narcine; species Narcine bancroftii. The sequence continues at coordinate 176,022,618 of NC_091472.1, forward strand.
GAAACCTGCAGTCAGACGAAGCGAGAGGAAACTTCCAGGCAAACCTCAAAGCAAAGCTCGACGTTGCAACCCGCCTCACGGACCCGTCCCCTGAAACCCTCTGGGATCAGTTGAAGACTACCATACTGCAATCCACTGAAGAGGTACTGGGCTTCTCCTCCAGGAAAAACAAGGACTGGTTTGACGAAAACAGCCAGGAAATCCAGGAGCTGCTGGCAAAGAAGCGAGCTGCCCACCAGGCTCACCTTACAAAGCCATCCTGTCCAGAGAAGAAACAAGCCTTCCGTTGCGCATGCAGCCATCTTCAGCGCAAACTCCGGGAGATCCAAAATGAGTGGTGGACTAGCCTCGCCAAACGAACCCAGCTCAGCGCGGACATTGGCGACTTCAGGGGTTTCTACGAGGCTCTAAAGGCTGTGTACGGCCCTCACCCCAAGTCCAAAGCCCGCTGCGCAGCTCAGACGGCAAAGTCCTCCTCAGCGACAAGATCTCCATCCTCAACCGATGGTCAGAACACTTCCAATCTCTTTTCAGTGCCAACCGCTCAGTCCAAGATTCCGCCCTGCTCCAGCTCCCTCAACAGCCCCTAAGGCTAGAGCTGGATGAGGTTCCCACCCTGGATGAGACACATAAGGCAATCGAACAACTGAAAAGTGGCAAAGCAGCAGGTATGGATGGAATCCCCCCAGAAGTCTGGAAGGCTGGCGGCAAAACTCTGCATGCCAAACTGCATGAGTTTTTCAAGCTTTGTTGGGACCAAGGTAAACTGCCTCAGGATCTTCGTGATGCCACCATCATCACCCTGTACAAAAACAAAGGCGAGAAATCAGACTGCTCAAACTACAGGGGAATCACGTTGCTCTCCATTGCAGGCAAAATCTTCGCTAGGATTCTACTAAATAGAATAATACCTAGTGTCGCCGAGAATATTCTCCCAGAATCACAGTGCGACTTTCGCGCAAACAGAGGAACCACTGACATGGTCTTTGCCCTCAGACAGCTCCAAGAAAAGTGCAGAGAACAAAACAAAGGACTCTACATCACCTTTGTTGACCTCACCAAAGCCTTCGACACCGTGAGCAGGAAAGGGCTTTGGCAAATACTAGAGCGCATCGGATGTCCCCCAAAGTTCCTCAACATGATTATCCAACTGCACGAAAACCAACAAGGTCGGGTCAGATACAGCAATGAGCTCTCTGAACCCTTCTCCATTAACAATGGCATGAAGCAAGGCTGTGTTCTTGCACCAACCCTCTTTTCAATCTTCTTCAGCATGATGCTGAACCAAGCCATGAAAGACCCCAACAATGAAGACGCTGTTTACATCCGGTACCGCACGGATGGCAGTCTCTTCAATCTGAGGCGCCTGCAAGCTCACACCAAGACACAAGAGAAACTTGTCCGTGAACTACTCTTTGCAGATGATGCCGCTTTAGTTGCCCATTCAGAGCCAGCTCTTCAGCGCTTGACGTCCTGCTTTGCGGAAACTGCCAAAATGTTTGGCCTGGAAGTCAGCCTGAAGAAAACTGAGGTCCTCCATCAGCCAGCTCCCCACCATGACTACCAGCCCCCCCACATCTCCATCGGGCACACAAAACTCAAAACGGTCAACCAGTTTACCTATCTCGGCTGCACCATTTCATCAGATGCAAGGATCGACAATGAGATAGACAACAGACTCGCCAAGGCAAATAGCGCCTTTGGAAGACTACACAAAAGAGTCTGGAAAAACAACCAACTGAAAAACCTCACAAAGATAAGCGTATACAGAGCCGTTGTCATACCCACACTCCTGTTCGGCTCCGAATCATGGGTCCTCTACCGGCACCACCTACGGCTCCTAGAACGCTTCCACCAGCGTTGTCTCCGCTCCATCCTCAACATCCATTGGAGCGCTTACACCCCTAACGTCGAAGTACTCGAGATGGCAGAGGTCGACAGCATCGAGTCCACGCTGCTGAAGGTCCAGCTGCGCTGGATGGGTCACGTCTCCAGAATGGAGGACCATCGCCTTCCCAAGATCGTGTTATATGGCGAGCTCTCCACTGGCCACCGTGACAGAGGTGCACCAAAGAAAAGGTACAAGGACTGCCTAAAGAAATCTCTTGGTGCCTGCCACATTGACCACCGCCAGTGGGCTGATAACGCCTCAAACCGTGCATCTTGGCGCCTCACAGTTTGGCGGGCAGCAACCTCCTTTGAAGAAGACCGCAGAGCCCACCTCACTGACAAAAGGCAAAGGAGGAAAAACCCAACACCCAACCCCAACCAACCAATTTTCCCTTGCAACCGCTGCAATCGTGTCTGCCTGTCCCGCATCGGACTTGTCAGCCACAAACGAGCCTGCAGCTGACGTGGACTTTTTACCCCCTCCATAAATCTTCGTCCGCGAAGCCAAGCCAAAGAAGAAGAATATCAAGTATGTTTGTGGTTCAAAGATCAGAACCGAGTATCTTCTTCAGTCAGGAAGCTGCTACATTCCTGTCTGTCTTTGAGCATTGGCTATTGATTTTTCTCTGTTCTCACTATCAGAATCTCAGAATTGTTTTGCAATTTATCATGATCTGTTTACGTACTCATAAATGTGGTCACGATATGTCATCAATCGTCAGGTGAAAATGTTGCCTGCATATTATTGTAGTCCTTGTCATTTAAAAACAAATTCTTTGGCCTGAAAGTTCAGATTTATTGTCAGAGTGCATACGTGACATCACATACAATCCTGATATTCTGCTTCCTGAGGGCAGGGCAAAATTACCGCACATTGGAAGTGTGAAAAAAAACTGTACTCGATGTACACAGGTAAAGAAATGTACACAGACTGTGCAATACGAAGAAAGGAAAAAAAACTTGAAGTGCAAAAGGAAAAGTCCTTAAATGAGATTGTCGTTGAGGAGTCTGATGGTGGAGGGGAAGCAGCTGTTCCTGTACTTGGTGGTGTGAGTCTTGTGCCACCTATATCTCTTTCCTGATCAGAGCAGCGAGAACAGAGCATGTGGTGAGTCGTGTGATCTTTGATGATTGCTGCAGCTCTCCGAAGGCAGCGTTCTCTGTAGATATAAATTTATTTATTTATTTATTTTTTTGGAAGGGAACGATAAGCTTTATTGTACAGAAGACTTGAGCTGGCCCAGATCCACGTTCGAGAAGTGCCCTCTGTAGATATTCTTGATGCTGGGGAGGGTTTAGTCTGTGATGTGCCCATTACTTTTTGCAAGGGTTGATGATCAGAAGTATTGGTGTTCCCCAAACAAGGCCATGATGCAACCGGTCAGTGCACTTTCCACCACACATCTATAGAAATTTGTCAAAGTTTCCAATGTCATACAAAACCTCCGCAAACTCCTGAGGAAGTAGAGGCACTGACGTGCTTTCTTCATGATGCCATTGGTGTGTTGGGTCCAGGAAAGATCCCCCGAGATAGTGACTCGGAACTTAATTTTGCTCACCCTCTCCACCTAATGATCCCCCAATGATCACTGGATCATACACTTCTGGTTTTCCCTTCCTGAAATCAACAATCATCTGACTTGCATGTTCAACCAGACGAACCACTGGATGACAGGGCACACAATACACACACAATACAGAGCACATAGTAGGCACATACAGTATAAACATAAAGATAAATTTTAAAATAAATATATATCTGTATTTTGGAATTGCAGTATTTACTGTTCATCAATCTCACAGCCTGTGGGAAGAAATTATTTCCCAGTCTGGCAGTCTTGATTTTCATGCTCCTGCACCTCTTGCTTCATTGCACAGTAGCCAGTGAAAGATACTGTGTGCTGGATGGAAAGAGTCCTTGATAATTTTTTGACCCTTATTTAAGCAACTCTCCTGGTGAAGAAAGGGAGACCCAGTGATCTTCTTGGCCATTTTGATGATCTTCTCTATTGATTTCCTGATGCTTTGCAGCTACAGTCCCACACAATGATGCCAGCAGAATGGACATTCTCACTTGTGCTCCTATAAAAAATTGTCAATGGGGGCTAGTAGCCACGCCCTCATCATCCTCCTAAAGAGTGTATGTGCTGCTGCTGTGTGTGTGTGTGTGTGTGTGTGTGTGTGTGTGTGTGTGAGTGTGTGTGTGTGTGTGTGTGTGTGTGTGTGTGTGTGTGTGCGCGCACACACCAGGAGATAGCTGAGGAACTAAATTAGTCTTTTGCATCAGTCTTCTTCTGTGGAAGACACAGGTTGTGCACCAGATATCGAAGGGTATAATTGAAGTTAGTGCACTTACTATTTCAAGCAAGAAGGTACTCAGAAAGCTGAATGGTCTCAGGATGGATAAGTATCCCAGACTAGAAGGATTGCACTCCCAGGTCTTGAAAGTAGTGGTAGAGATTGTGGAGGCATTGGTAGGAGGCATTGGTAATAATCTTTCAGTAATCGATAGACTCTGACATGATCCTGGAAGACTGGGTTGTCACCCCACTATTCAAGAAGGGAGTGAGGCAGCAGAAAGGAAATTATAGACCGGTTAGCCTGACATCAGTGGTTGGGAAGATATTAGAGGCGATTGTAAAGGATGAGGTTATGGAGTAGTTGGAGACACATAACAGGATAGGCCAAAGCCAGCATGGTTTCCTTAAGAGAAAATCTTACCTCACAAAACTAATGGAATTCTTTGAGGAAGTGTCAAGCAGGCTGGATCCGGGCGATGCAGTAGACATTGTGCATTTGGATTTTCAAAAAGTATTTGACAAGGTGCCAAATGAGGCTACTTAACAAGATTAATGGTGGCCCATGGTATAACAGGAAACATACAACCAATATGAGCATTGGCTGATTGGCAGGAAGCAGAGAGTTGGATACAAGGATCATATTCTGATTGGCTGCCAGTTGCTAGTGATGTGGCGCAAGTTTCAGTGACAGGGACACTCCTTTTCATGTTGTATATTAATGATTTGGTATAAAAAAATAAATGAACAGACTATTTTTTAAAAGGGGAGAAAATTGTAAATACCCAGATGTAAAGGGACCCAGAAACTGTGAGGAAAACCTGAAGGTAAACATGTAGGTTTAGAACAATGCCAAAGAAGGCAAATGTAATCCTGGTATTTATTTCAAGACGAATAGAAAATAAGAGCAGGGATGTGATGTTGAGGCTTTATAAGGCACTGGTATGACCTCACAGAGTATTGTGAGCAGTTTTGGACTCCTCATTACAGAAAGAATGTGCTGACATTGAAGAGGATTCAATGGAGATTCACTAGGATGATTCCATGAATGAAAGGTTTATCATACAAGGAGTATTTGACAGCTCTTGACCTCTATTCATTGAAATTTAGAGGAATTGGGGGTGGGGGGGGGGGGGAAATATCATTGAAACATTTTTAATGTTGAAAGGTATAGACAGAATAGACGTTCAATGGTTGTTTCCTGGTGGGAGAATCCAGGCTGCAAGGGCACAATTTCAGGATTGAAGGGCAGCCACTTAGAACAGAGATGTGGAGAAGTTTCTTCTGCCAGGGGATGGTAAATCTGTGGAATTTGATGCCACAGGTGGTTGTGGAGGTCACATCATTAGATGTATTTAAGAAAGAGATTGATAGGTTTTTATTTAGCTAGGACATCAAAGCCCAGACAGTGGGGATAGATGGGAAAATGGGGGGGGGGCAGGGAAACTTGATGGGCTGAATAGCCCATTTCTGCTCCTATATTTTACAGTTTTATCGATATGTCTTTCTCTACATTTCAGCGTCCCATCAAATCAATACATTCTCCTACAATGCACCAATGCCACTCAGCCAATATACCATGACGTTTGAGTGTTTGTAACACACAAGTCTACTGCTCAATATCCGCAGCACTGATGCTAGACTGTGGTCTTTCCCTGTAGAGCTTTGTGGTGGCTGTACCAAGCTTCACTTTGTCCCTCAGCAGGTGCTCCTGCATACTGGAATATTTCAGTCATGTTTTCTACATAATCTTTTTCATCATATCGGACTCCTTGCCTCCCCTACCCACATTGTTCCAGGTGGTTTTTTTTAAACTTTTGAACATCAGAAAATATTTCTGAGATGTTGGAGTTCATTGGGTATAAGTAGCTGAATCATTGCTCTACATGTGGATTATCAACAAGCTTTTGTTCTTCTCCGGTGTCCCTTTTAGACCATCTGCAAGCTTGAATCTTCACCTGAGCAGAGATGTTCCTGACATCCTTTTCAACAGAGATCTAAATTACACAGATATTGGTTCTCCTTTAGGCATGGTGCTTTTCACCAAGAAATATCCCTTTGACATCACTGACCCCTTCTGTTGTTTCACGCATGTGGGGATATGTTTCCTCCATTGTATATAGTTATTGTTGACTGCTGTATATAGGGAGCTGGCCCTCCCACTAATAACTCATACCCTATGACTCTCCCCATGGTCTTGGGCCATAAAGGTCAAGCTACCTCTCCTTTCCCTCCATTCCTATACCTGGATCCGGACCAGCAAGGTTCTTCTTTTTATTAAAGCCTATCGTTCCCTCAGCTTAGTCTTGGTGGTTACTGATAGTACTCTACAATGCATTGACTAGTTACCTCTCTTTTTCTTCCTTTCACAAACCATTCAAACACCCCAACCCAAGCCAAACCATTTTACCTTTCTCAGCCATTTTCTTTCTCCCCATAGATTACGGCTCTTGGACGAGACCTACTTGAGATCTTACGTGAGGGTGGCCAAGAGGCAACAGCAACGTGGCCCATAATGACGTTTGTCTGGGGTCTATTCTGAGGGTATCCCATCAAAGATGGTCAATGGGAAAAGACTACAATCTGGGGTCAAAGTGTCAGTGGACACTGAGGGCCAGGGTCCTGTGGAATAGCCCTTCCAAACATTTTATAGGTCTATTGTCTAAAGAGGAAACCTGAGAGGCAGAGTGACACATTGCATGAGGAGGTGATAATCTAGTGGGACAATGAATTGCACCATCTCAAGTCATTAAGTGGAACCATCGAATAATAATTGAGGTGAAGTAGTTCTAACAAAACGAGTAATTCACAGGCCTAGATTAACTATCTAAATTTGAATCCCTCTGGAGAACAATTGAAATTTAGATACAGGTAATGGTGGTCATTAAAACTCAAATGAAGCAAAACCACATGGTCTGGCCTTAATTTGACTTCAAGGCCACAGGAATGTGACTATCTCCTAACTGTTGTACAAAATGACCAAGCTTTCAAACTTCAATAGAATCAACCTGACTGATAAGATTTTACCAGTATTTTCAGATTTCCAGCATGCAGCATCTTTTGATGTTGAGTGAAGTTACTCAATTGCAGCACGGTGGCACGTTTAGTGTAAGGGCAACGCAGCTGGCGTAGTGGTCGGCACCAATCTATAACAGTGCCAGTGACTTGGGTTTGAATCTGCCACGGTACGTAAGGAGTTTGTCTGGTCTCCCCATGACCCGTATAGACTTTTCCGGATGCTCCACTTTCTTCCACTCTTCAAAGAAATCTTACAGGGGTTGTAGGTCAATTTAGTTGTATTTGGGCAAGGCCGGCTCATGGGACAGAAAGAGCTGTTACTGTGTTGTATCTCTAAATAATTTTTTTTAATTAATAAAAAAGTATCTCATATTATTGTAGATTCAAGGAGGTGGCTCACCAACATCTTCTTGAAGGCAGAGAAAGATGGCTGATAAACAGTTAGTAATGAATTGCATGCTATTACTTATACATTAGGATATGCTAAATAATTTCTACGGCCTAATTAATTGCTTTTATTGTGAAAAAAGATACCATAACAAACATGCTATTTCTAGAATAAGGAGATAATGTTGTGAAAAGGGCAGATTCCACACCCCCTCCAATTAGAAAATCAAAACTGAACTGACCTCAAGGTCAATTCAATATCAAAGCAATATTGTTATTCTCAGGCAACTGCCTGATTGTGGGATAATTATATTTGAGACAACAGCTTCATTATCATTTATATTCAGAGAACTATTTGAAAAATTGCCATTTAGTTAACTTGCTCTTTTTCTGCTTACCCAATCTGAAAAACATTTGTCTTTGTTGCTTTTAAAATGATGGCCCGTTAATCAAAACCTCATGTAGATCACTGGAGGGCTGTTGATTGAGTGAGTAGCAATACATTCACCCTATTAAGCACGGGCCTAATAAAGCAGTCACAACATGTTTGATCTTTTAATTCTTATGTTTATATACAACATATATTTAAACACCAACAGAGCAGTGAACTCAATATATTTTCTTTCCTGTATCCAAACAGCACATATGAAAAATAGAGTCATCAGATTTACAACAGAAGCGAGAGAGGACACCACTGACAGGAATCCATTGCACCATTGCGCAGCAGTCTCTCACAGCAGCCTCTTTGGGACCTGCTGCTTCTGTTCCTATTCTGTTTACAGTTCTTATGTTGTTGGCTCAGGGAAACCTTGTCTCGCTTTTTATTTCTTAAAGCGACAAATAAAGCCTACTACTTCCACTAACTGTTTTTACGTGACCATTAACCAAGAGAAAATTAATATAAATCTATTTTTGAAGGGATTAGCAAATAGTAATAAGAATTATTGAGAAATAAGTATAGCACAGAGGAGCCAATAGATTCCCAGAGAATTATCAGAAATGTTATGACTATTAACCTTTGATTAAGTCATTACGTTCAGAGATCTAGGGCAACAACAAACCTCTTTTCTGTATTACTATACACTGACTCTATCCACTGCTCACAAATTTGACACGTCTTTCCCCCAAATCCTGAAATTATTGTTCCAGGGCTTATCTTTCAACATTTGTCAGGTATGGAGAGGAAAGAGTCAGCCTTGGACCTCAGCAAGTGAAGACAAAATGTCCACGTGCATGAGGAAGTATCAGGTGGCAACTAATGCTCCACTCGTCACAGGCAGCTGGGGTCTGCTTTGTAAAGTTTGACAGATGTCTTTTGAAAGACATCAGAAGATGAAAGTCAAAATGGTAATAACTTGTGCCTTGAACATAATATTTTTCAGGGCTTGAAAGTTAAGGCATCCTGAGAGCTAATTGTTCTCATCTTTGATATAATGACTTCCATAACATCTCCTTTGAACAGATATATTTGGCTCCCACATTAATTACAAGTAATTTCAAGCAGATTTTGTCTATTTTGTAGCATTATTCTATATTTGGTAGAAAAATGGATTTTAAGAGCTAAATTGAACATAGAATATAGAATGTTGGAGCCCAGGAACAGGCCCTTTGTCCCACAATGTTACAGTGAACAAGATGCCAAATTGAGCAAAATCAAATCTATCTGCACATGATCTAGATCTATATTCCCAACATATTCCTCAGTCTGTCTCAATCCCTCTTTAGCATGTCTGCTTCCACTGTTGCCCCTCTATTGTCCTCTCCTTCAGTTAAAACTAACAGGACTCCTCTTTAATATTGGAATGCTAAACAAACAGGTCATGACAACAAGCAGTGTGCACTAGCACCAACATTTAAAAAGATGCTGTTTCCTGGGAGGTCCTTGGTTCTTCAGAAATCCTTTAATCTGTTGGAGCACAGATAACTAGGTGGTTCTGATTCCACTCCTTTCCCTTTTCATGCTGTAACCTATAGCCATAATGACAGCAATCTAATTTTGCATTGCACCACTCAGACATTATGTTTTTGTTGCAATGGAAATTGAACCGCTGGTCATCACCCATTGAATCGCGTCGAGTCCAGCAATATGCCAGCAACAATATTTGCAACAATACTGACCTTCGAATGATCCTCCCCACACCCCTGTGAGTTACCTTCTTTCTCATTACAAGCAGGCACAAACTCTGCAGTCTTCCAAAATATTGAAAATGAACTAGCTGAACTTTTGAATTTGAAATTGAATGTGGATAGGTCTTCTCACCTTTTCCTGTACTGCTGGCTAAGTTTCAGCCCTAGAGGTATCTGAAATAAAGGAAGGACAAGGTGGTAAATAAGAAGCATTAGAAAAAAAAAAGAGGTGCACACTTACACTTTTTGTGGCTTGTGAGATCAGAATGAAAGGTAGAAAAAGAGAGGGGTGGATAGATTGGGAATGAAGAAACAAATATTTTAGAGAGTTTTCAGTCCCCTGTTGGGCATTGTCTCGGTAGTGAGGGTCCTATTGTTGGCTCTTCTTTTCCATGGGAGTTAGAGTATGTTGGCACAGCAGTCCTCTGGTGAGTTGTCGTATCTTCTGGGTGTTTTGTAAACAAGAACATGAAGTGTTCATGAACACATGGAGTGTCATGAACATTGAGTGTTACAGCTATAGGATTGGCAGTGTGGGTGAAGGAATGAAGCATGGATTCTGGTCAGTACCACTCAGAGTAATGGCCTCTCTACTTTTTGAGGTTCGTCCATTCCCCTGAAGATAAGTGACAGCCTAGCCTAATAGTAGATTGATATGCTGGTAATTTTGATTAATATTTTCCAATGGAGTCACAGTTTTAAAGGGCATTGTAGACATTCCATCATAATTATAAAAGCTGTGCTTGCTTTCATCTATCTTTGCTGATTTTATCCACATAAATCCTAATTATCTTTGCTAAGGATGAGCAGAAATGAAGACCCATTACTGCTACACCGAATCATGGGAGAAGTCCCTTTGATGGATGAAATTACTGTGCCTTCAGCTAATTTCATTACCACAGGCAAAGACTGAAATTTGAATTGAAAAGTAGATGAGAGCAATGGGTGATATACTTCCCCATCGTTCAATCTTTTATCGCCAAAAGGAGAGATATATCAATTTGGAGGCCTGATTATACAGTCATAACAACAAAAAAATTGCAAAATGATTCGATCAAAGCAAACCTGAATTGATCTGACATCAGGATACACCATTGATGGTTCTGTTCCTATACAATTACCTTCAAAAAGATCCGACAAATGCTTTTTGCCAAACTTGTCTTTGAAGCCACTACACAAGCTAATTATGTGTTACCAAACAGGGAAAAAAAAAATTGAGGGCACTGTATTTTCCACCAATAAAGTTTAAAATCTGCTTGAATTAAACATCACAACATAAATGCCAAGAGATGTGTTTTATCATTAATATTATTATATTATTTGGAGGCATTTTAAATATCCTTAAATCGGTTGAAGGTGGCCAATTCTCAGATTGAGATCAGGCAATGATGAATATTTCTGCTTTGTTTTAAAACAATAATGTGATATATCTTTAAGATTTTATCTTAACCTCAACCTCATCTTCACCAGATTTCCACCCACTTTAATCCTGCCTGAAAACCAACCTAACAAATCCTCTGCATTTTCACCTCTGTTAGGCACATTTTTCCCTGTCTAAGTGCTCCTTTTGTACCTGTGTGAGATCTCGTGTCCTTGAAATTTAATGGCATAGAACACTACAGCACAGTGCAGGCCATTAGGCCCTTGATGTTGTGCTGAACCATATATTCCTTAAAAACAAATACTAAACCCTCCTTTACCCCATAACCCTCTATTTTACTTCCATCCATGTGCTTGTCCAAGAGTCTCTTAGCTGCCGCTAATGTTTCAGCCTCCACCAACATCCCTTGGCAAGGCATTCCAGGCCCCAACAACTCTGTCGCGTGAATAAAACCTCTCACGAATGGAAGGAGAACAAATGCTTTTATTAGCTCATAACTAAGGGTAGGGTTCAATAGTAGTCTTCAGAAGGGTTCTGGGTTTAAGTGGGAAATCAGGGTTATATGTGAGCAGATGGGGGCAAAGCTGGGAGGCGGGGCAAGCCTTCAACACAATACCCTACCAGTGAATCCCAGTTCTCTGGACTGTGTAAAAAAACCTATCCCTGATGTCGCCCCTAAACTTTATAACTCAGGAAGGTTTCAACTCCCATCCAAAATCCGAATTGGAAGACTGATTCCCCAAATGTACATGCGAGGGTACTAGTCGAGAGAATGCAGGTGTGAATGAGAACAGGAGGCACGGTTAGTTCAGAACAGCTGCAATGGTTCGTTCTGATGTATCCCAGCTCCAAAGATCTGGGTTGCAGATTCTTCCTGTGACTATTAAGTTTTCTCCAGATGCTTTGGTTTCCGCTCACAAGGTTGAGAGTTTATGTGGCCACTGTGAATTTTCCCTAATATATAGGTGGATACCAGGTTGGGGTAGGAAGTGGCCATGGAATGAGTTAATGAGATAAGACTGAAAAAAAGAGTGATTAGCTCCAGCACAACAGGTTGAAGGAGTCAAACAAGAAAACCTGCAGATGTTATGATTGTTGTGTACACATAAATGCTGAAGAAACATAGCAAGTTATTTATGTTCTTAATGCAGCAACCAACGTTTCAGGGCAGAGCCTTTCATCGAGGTATCATAAAGAATGCTGCATGACGCTGAGTTTTTCCAGCCTTTTTGTATAAATTATAATGGGTTTGTTTCCTTGCTGCAAGGCTCTGTGGCTCTGCCACCGACTCTCCAGCCCAGTCACTTCCCCCCTGTCAATGTTTCATATCTCCAATAGTAAAACCAGCTTGAGGCACACTGGAGAGTGTGAGCACTGGAACCTGAAGCAAAGCACGATCTGCTGGAGGACCAACGTGTTGAAGAACATCAGCGGGGGAGAAATTATGGTCAATGTTTCAGATTGGATCCCTTCATCAAGACAAGGAACGTCAAGAAGGGAAGCCAGTATAAAAAGGACAGGGTGGGAGGAGCAGGACAGAGTATGGGTACGACTTCAAAGTATGAAACTTTCAAAAAGGTTCTGTTATTATTTTGGACGGGTTATGCATTCCCATCCCTACTTCATAATTTACATTTGACTGTTAAATTCTTGGGGATAAACCTCGATAATTTAGTTCAAAGCACTGATTAAAACATAGAAATTCATGCTTTGTAAATATCTAAACAATTAACTATGCATAAGCAGTGCACTTTTGGGGATATTTTGAAAATTCAAGCATATTGTAGCTTTGATCTTTCAGTATCTCATGGTTGATCAGGCAAATCTTTATGGTTTCTCTTCAAATACCAATTCCTTGGTGCTTTTTTTCCCCAAAACTTACTACATGGGAATTCATATGTTCCAACTCACTCAGTTGGCAGAAGACCCGGGGTATGGGGGTGGAGTGCAGACCGCCCTGGGTGATACCAAAGTGACTATAAAATTTTTATGCAGTGATTCAGCAGGAATGCATTATATTTTTAATAAAAATAACAATAAAAACATTTTTTTAAAGCCCAGCTTACAGGTATCAATATACTTACAAGGCTAAAACTTGATGCTAATTTACTTTTTGAACCGTCTAATGTGCTCCACTGTCATTATTACCCAATTACAATGACGTTTCGAATCACATGGTTTTGTCAGCCCGCGCTCAAACACGTGCTGTTGTTTTCGTTGCTGCTAGTGTTTTTATAGTCGGCGCTTTTGTTAAATTTTCTGGTGTTTTAGCTACAATATTGTGGTAACTAATGTTTGCAAACCTATATCTGTAACTTTTTTGAGAACTAAGTAGTCATTAAAGAAAAAGGAGAAAAATCAAAAAAAGTTTCCGCTCAGTTGCTATTAATGTTGTCATTCGGGGCAGCACATTTGGCGTAGTTTGTTAGCGCATCACCGTTACAGCATCAGCCATCAGGACCGGTCCAGGGTTTGAATCCCGTGCTCTCTGTAAGGAGTTTGTATGTTCTCCCTGTGTCTGCGTGGGTTTTCTCTGGGGGCTCCAGTTTCCTCCCGCCGTTCAAAAACGTACCCGGGGTGTAGGTTAATTGGGGTAAAATGGCCTGTTACCACGATGTATGTCTGAATAAAATAAAATAATGCATCTCATGTAAAAATAAAGTTTAACATTAAAATCAACATAATTTTGATGTAGTTCTTAAATGTCTTTATTTTGAATTCTTCTGTTTACTAACCAAATTTTCACTTTAACCACATGAAACTATGTAAATACATTTAGGCTGCGCGCATGATATTGTAATTTAAAGATGTAATTTTAATTGTTGTTTATCTCACCTCTATTAACATTACATTCAGTGATATACAGGAATTACGATTTACAAATAACATTAGTTACAAAAAATATTACTAAAGTTTCTGTATGGTCTGCTACGGGAGGAGGTTCATGGGGGTGGTGTGGTGATACCATGAGTTTCTGCACTGGGTGACAACCCTAGTAACACCACTGAGCAGACCACCCCCAATGAATAAAAGAAAATTATATTTGTGTCTTGACCGAACTGTCTGCCAAATCATTCTGCTGGAGAGAATTTATGGACAAAAGCCAACTTTGCCATCAGAATTTGGAAAAAGAAATTACCTGACCACAAAAATATGTTTATCACAGAGTGGAATGAATATTCATTGCCTGTTAACAAATCTGTGTTTAGCCTTATTCTATGCATTTGTCCTCTGTATAAATTATAATATTGCACAGTACAGCAATGTGTCCAAAATAAAGTGAGCTTGTTCTATGATTGTACCTACAGCCTTCCAACAGAAACACATTAAGAACTAAATGTTAAGATTGCTACAACATAAAGCAACTTCAATACAGTTTAATACAGCTTTTGGTATCAGTGGAAGTAAGGGTAAAACCCCGTTGCCATAAGGGTGCCCACATGTTCTGTTAACTTGTCTCACCTGTAAGTTTCCATATGAAAATTCATCAAATATTCATTATAAAAATTAAAGTGCTCCATTTTCCTCAAAACCAGCTGTTGATTATTCAAACACTAAAGTCTTCATTAATTATATTTGGAACATATTATAGAGGGATTTTGTTTTTTCAGTTTTAAGATGAATTTTCTCTTTGGTACTTGAGTAAGTAAATGCTTCACTTGTCCTCCTTTCATATTTTCACCTGACGCTGAAATATAATAATGCTGAAATTTTTAATAGTAGCCCTGCTTGATTTTAGTTTGCCACATTCACCTTGAACTGCATTGTGCAAGGAAAAGGGATGAGAGGATGACAGGCGAGTGCGATTCCACCCACTTGACTATCAAGGTAAGCTGCAGTGATGATTTGATCTCTTTCAGTCAGTGCCGTGTTATTAAGGAAAATACCAATAATCCCAAAGCAACATAAATTTCATTTGGATGCAATAAGAAGCATTCAGAATTCACGCTGTAAATTTCATTTCTGAAAATAACACAAAACTTTGCAGTTTTGTAAACCACAAAGAGGACAGTATATAAACTGCAGCAGCTTATAAATAGGGTGGTGGAATGGGAAAATGCACAGCAGGAAACATTTAAAGAGGGGAAACATGAGGTGATGCAGATTGACAGACAGACTGTTTAAAATAAAAAAGGCAATTCAAAAAGGTTCCAGGAGCCAAGGACCGCTCCTTGGTTGAAAGTGAGAAGACCAAGTCAAACACAGAAGTCTGCGGATGCTGAGATTGTAGTAAAAACACAGAAATACTGGAGGAACTCACCATCCATAGGAGGTAAAGATTTTGGGCCTGGGTCTTTCTTCAAGGTATGGGTAAAGGAATAGGCAGGCATCTGAATTAAAACACTGGGAAGAAGAGAAGAGAGGGCAAGGGGAGGATTACAGGCCCACAGACCCAAGTGTTTATTGGAGATGGATGGGACATGGGAGAGAGGAAAGGTGAGAATTGATTGGGGGAGGGGGAGTTGTTTTTGGCTCTGTGGAAG